>NW_027512908.1:207500-324098 GCF_048772815.1 Callospermophilus lateralis
TTTAAAAGCTAAACTTGGTTAATGTAGAAACATCAATGGAATTGTGATGCTATTAATGTGCTCATATCTTCCAGGAATACAAGTCTCTAAGGTAGAAACTTTAAAAGAGCATTATGTGAAGCTGGTGTTCTGAAGTTGTATGGTAAAAAAAAAATATATTGGGCATTTATTTACCTTTTATCAATAAGATATGTAAACTTTTATGTTACTTTTTACATTGGGGAACAATTTGAATGTATTTTTATGTTAATGAGAGCCTTAGCTATGAAAAGGATAAAACTTTCAGCGTTTATTTTATTCATGTTTTAAATGTTATATTATATGGTGTTAACTAATGTTCATGTGACCTCAAACAATTAATGTTAACTTTTTAAACTGATATTTAAAAACAAAGATCATCTTTAGAACTAAAACACTTAAGATTTATAAAGAGCCCTGCCTTACTTGAGATAAGGCTCTGTGTCCCAACTTACTACATGTGAGAATGACTACGAAAGCAGTGGGTCAGATGTTATTTCATTTAAAGTTACATTCAAAAGTTCTTTTTTTTTTTCATATCAAGATTATTAGGATCTCAAACAAGAAATATAATAAATAACTCAGCCTAAAAATTCAGGGTAGCTATTACACGAACTAAGTATATTTACTCTTGTTGAATTTATTTTGTAATTTCCTTATAAGTGATCTAAAGATTCCCTGTTAGTGTTTTACAGAAGTGTTGCTTTAAGAACACAACATGGGTTAATTAAAGATAACAAGTCATCACCAAAAGACAGACAGAAAAATACAGATCCCAATTAATAAAAAGATAAATAATTTTAAATTACAGACATTAAAGCCCAGTACTCTTAATATAAGGCTGCTAAAATTTATTTGCTGGATGTTTAAAATTAGGAATTAAAATTAAAGTTAAATGAAAAGGGCCAAGAAAACCAATATTTGATTCTTGCCCTCTGAGTCAGTCTGTATCCAGGGAACAGGGGACTTCCCTAAAGAGCTTTGCAACTCTGAGCCACTGGAGAACAGAAAGCCAATCAGTGCATTTTCTATGAAGAAGACAGTCATCAGAGAAGGGAGACATCCCTGATGCTTCCGAGGGAAGCCACAGGGTCAAGCAAGACCTGGACACACCTAGCGAAAATGGCACTAGCAGAACTGAGAAGCTGCTCTCAAGTTTCCCCAGGAATGACTCCCGTAAAAGCTCAGCTGACTGTTCATAATAGATAGAAACAAAAGTCAGTTTGACTGCTTCATCTTAAACATTTAGGAAAGACAGTTAAACGCAAAATACAGCCATTCCTGGGCATTTTAAATAATAACAGTAATAATAATATTTTAAGGTATACACTTTATGTTAGCCTCCCAAAATAAATAAGACTGGAGGCTACAAAGAAGGGTTCTCAGAGAGGAATGCCTGATAACTATAAAAAGAGACTATCAAGAGGAGCTGCCAGAGGCAGAAGTTTTTAGTTTAAGGCCTACAGATATTCCTAACCTACACAGGTAATATTGGAGTTTGCTAGTACAATTATCCAGCCTTGAGTAACAGAATTAAGGGTTTCTCTATTATACACAGAGGTCATACTAGTAAAAGAATTTTGCAGGATCAGATGGTATTAAATTATAACACTGTATTTTATGGGGAGGGACAACTGTAACCCTAAATGTTAAATATTAAGTTGACAGTCCTGATAACTGGGGATATTTAAGACTGGTGAGGGAACTTCTATACAGTGACATGTTCCAGCTGCTGCAACATTTATTCAGTACTCATGTATTTTGTTTCTCTCATAGAAGAACCCATCCCCAGATGACTTTACAACCTGTACTTCCCCAACCAGACTTCAAACCGAACTGACTTCGAAAAGGCAACTCATGTCTCTCAGACCGTACCCCCTCACGTCACCCTCTCTCAGCTCAGAAGAAGTCAAAATGAGTGACGCCTCGCTTCTTACTACAATGGAGCCAAAAATAAATAGACTATCAATATAAGTAATTAATTAAGTCAGTAAAATCAGGGAGACCGGTTTTGGGTGAGTTCAAAAAATGGGGAGACTGTTACCTGAGGAATTAAATTTCCCTCAGTGCTCGTCCCCTACCCTATCAAAGATTTGAAAGGGACACATTAGAAAATGGGGGAATGATAGACCCAACCTGATATTTTATTTAAATTGGAGCCATCTTGACACAAAGCCATGAAAAGATAATTTTGGCTTAACTATAAATTACAGCAAATTCTGAACCTGCTTTGAATGCCTGCCCATGCCTTGAACTCACCCATGCATGGCTCTCTGACCAGATAACAGCCCTCTCTGAAACTTTATTTACACCTCATAAATATTGGCCTTCCCTGGCCAGACGACACTCTCTGAGGCTCTAATGGTTCTCATAAATTCTGATGTTGGGGCCAGCAAAAAAAAAAAAAATGTAAACTATCATTAGTGTGATGCTTGTCAGAGTTCTGTTATCTGTAACCACCCTTTTCTGTAACATTCTGCGCTATAAAGCCATTTAGTAGGAAAGGTGGGGTTGCTCTCTTGTTCCCGCGGTTTTGGGAGGGAGACACAGCCCGGGTGGTGGAAATAATAAGTTTGCTTTAATTTGATTTTAATTGGAGTCAGTGGTCTTTTCTTGCGTCCTGGTCTAAAAGGTAAACACTCCACCAACATGGAGCTCTGCCTGCCTAAAGACTACTTGAGAAACTGCCTCTGAGGATGGGCACTTGACATATATGTTGTTGTCAGGAGCTTTAGCTTCCATTCTAAGGAGACCATTGAAGCTGAGTCTGCATCTATGTGACCTGGAGGACATTGTTTCTTATTTTTCAAATAACATGAGGCAGCAGTGCTGACTTCTCTCTTTGTAGGTAAACTGTGGCCACTGAAAGCTAAGTGTCTCCGCATGTGGACTGTGAAGCCATTTGGTCATCCTCCACTTTTCATGGTGTTTCTTGCTGCTGCACTGGGAGTTTGGTATTTGCTTCACGAAATACAAGGAGTTCAACTGGGACACAGTGCTGGAGGGAGTCCTGTCACGTGTGGTGGGTCAGGGTCTGCAGGAGAATGCACCAACCAGGCTTCTATTCCACATAGCTTGTCCCCTTAACCACAGCAACCTGATTCTGAACATTGCCCTGAAACATCTCCATATAACAAGATGCCTTTTATGGAGAGGATTCAGACATATACGTGATTCCTGTCTGCACCATGTCAGCCACAAGCCATTTGGAAGTCAATGACAGATCCACATGGCTTGACAAGAGATGCTTTATCACACACCTGCACATCACAGCTCTGGGCCCACTACTCAGCAGCCTCCAACATACTGGTATCTGTGTTATACACCGTTTTCATGAAACCCAGTCAATCAAGGCACTGTCTGGTACCCTCATGATTAGCAACAGGACATCCAAAGATTCTCCAGGGCCACCTGGTCATGGGAATTTCAAAAATGTCATGGTATTTATCTAGCCATTTTTCAAGGATGAATTTGGGGAAACTGTGGGTTTAAATTCATTCAGGAACCATTAAATTTTGAAGAAGCACATTTCAAGGAAAGCTCTGGTGAACTCTCAGAGGCAAGGCTTCCCAAAGAGTGGCCCAAAGGACACATGAAGCCAGGCCCATTGAGGTCTCCAATGTAAGGTCCATGTATGTTTTGACTCTCAACTATGGCGGCCAATCTTTCAGAATAAAGTCATGTGATATCCAGGCTGAGTTTGACAGTACTCTTTGGAAAGCCACCCTTTTCTATATCTCAGTTTTCAAGGGTGAATCTCATGCATGGCCACCTAAAATCCCAACACAATTCATGGCAATACTTCTCTGAGGTCAGTTCCATTACTCAGTCTCTATGGGAAATCACACCATAGTTCAAGCTCAGGTGGACCCAGGCATCTTTACCAACCACCACACAGCTGACCACAATTAAAACCAAAACACTCCCACATGGCCCTCATCTTCTTCCACATATACACTCATCATAACCTCTGGCTGGAGGTTTCCATGAGGGGCGCAGCCCAAGACACTGTCCAAAATAAGCACACTTGTGCCTCATTTGCCTAAAGTCAGCTTGGCCTGGACACCCTTCCTGTGAACAAAGAGTGATCAATTAGTCCTGCTCTATAACTGCTCCGCTTCTCCAATTTGAGGCCTACTGACTGTCTGGTATAGATTCTTCATGAGAATTTGTGTCATGAGAAAACTCAAGCACCTATCGGCTAGCCTCTAGAGGGCTTTGAAGAACTCATTTGACCCAAAGAATTCCTATTTTCACTTGATGGAGGTCAGGAAGGTTACAAAAGATGGCGAGACACTTCATCCACAAAGACTGCTCTTTTGGCCATTTTGGTTATGAATGCACACTTGGAAACTTTCTTTAGATGCATCAGATGCTGACAATCTAAGCCACTGCCTCACAAAGGGCCAAGAGGCTGATTCAGCCACATCCCTTTCCAAAGCAATTAAGCAAAGAGCCACAGGTGATGCCCATTCATTTCCGTTTGTAAACTGTTTTCTTCAGGCTTCACAAAGGGGTGGCCTGAGGCAAAGACCTTCCTGACATTCAGGACAACAGAACAATAGGTAAGCAAAAAGCCCAAAGCAGTGTTTCTCCACTGAGACTTTACTGGTGACACAGAATTCTGAGTTTTTGAGATGCTCCCATTCCCTTCAGCTATTAAGTACATGCCCATGTCAGAGAGCTTGGAGGTGGTGCATATCTTGGCAACAAAACCATGAGGCTATTCTGGAGAGTGGCCCGTATTCAAGAAGAAGAGAGAAACTTAGGAAGGTAGTAGGTGTTGCCCATCCATAAGGCAAGCCACTCTCCATTCTTAAATTGGGCAGGATGAATGCTGGGAAGCTTTCTACCAGACAGGACACAACCATTGATGCATTCTCTTTTCAAATGTCTATAACCATGTATACAGTGGGATACACAGACATAGAAACACTCATGTTGTCAAACAAATTTCTAGAAACATTCCACTCCAAACAAACAAACCAACTTATTCTCAGAACATGAGACTAAACAACAAACTCATAGGGACAACCACAACAGCACCTCCTTCCCCCAAGTATGTCTGTGACTATCCTCAGTGTCCTCTGACTGGTGGGCCATACTATGTTCCCCGAAGTGGCCTGTTCTGTCTCAGATCTGGTCTTCTTTGCCAACTCTTTGAAGTTGTCAGGAGCCATGGTTGAGCCACTACCTGCTTTCTCAGAAAAGGCTTCTATTCAGACCTCTCCTGGCATTTGGCCAGCATCACTTAAGTAGGTACCAAGAAAGACTGACTCTGTCCTTGATAAATCCAAACAATTGAGACCACTGGGACTGGGACTGGGACTTCTCTGGGTGCCTGGAAGTCAATCACCAAGGAAGTGTGGTAGGTGACTTCCTTCAGGAAATGAATGAGGTCACTGCCTTGGCAACCACTTTGTACTAACAGTTGCTTCCAAGGGTCCCATGAGATGGAGTCTGCCCCTACTTCCTGTGACACTTACACAAGTTAGAATGGTATATCAACCACAGGCACCCAGGAACAGCTCTCCACACAGGCCTGGGCCTGGTTTGGTCCATTTAATCTACATTAAGAAGAGAGAGGCTGATTCAGTCACATTCCTTCATCCTGACCAGGTTGTTTGACATGGAAGTTGACTTTTGCTCTCTCACATGCTTCATAGGTGCCTACATCTTCTTCAGGGATGATTTCTGCATGGAACTTTGAGGTTCTCAGCAGGTGGAAGATCGCCTACATTCCTGTATTGTAAGATCAACAATTTCCCTGTTCTTTTGTAAAGTTAGATTGAGGGAAGAGTGTATGGTTAAGGTTAATAACAGGTTCGATTTCGATTAGGAATCATTTTGCAGAATAAATAATGGTATTGGAAACCTGTGATATTTACATGAATATGCGGTGAAATATAAGTATGAAAACAGAAATCTAGGTAAGATTTGAAGTCCATAAGGGCGTTGGGTGGCATGGACCCCATCCTTTGAAGCAGGAATGATCAAATAGCCCTGCTGCTAATACTGCTCTTCTTCTCCAATTTGAGGCCTACTGACTGTCAGGTATATATTCTTACTGTGATTTGGAGTCATGAGAAAACCCAAGCACCTATGCGCTAGCCTCTTCAGGTCTTTGAAGAACTCATTTGACTCAAAGGATTGCTATTCTCACTTGAAGGTAGTCAGGAACTGAAAAGGTCATCGAACGTTGGAGGAAAAGACCAACAAGAAACTGTCTCATGCCAAAAGAAATGGTTTATTGGGGGTCCAGCATCTGGGGCTCAGAGCTCACTCCAGAGGAGGAAAGAAAAAAGATCCCCGAGAACAACTTGAGCAGAGTTTATATACATTCTTTAGAGAGGGCAGGGACTTTACATACATCATAGCCTCCTTTAGGAAATCATCATACTCCGCAGGAAAATCAAATAGCAACTCTAAAACAAGATTAGCACATCCATTGGCGGGAACAGGTCGGGCAGGGGGTGATTTTTTAGCCCTGAGAAGGGGTATACATTTAAACTGGTTGGTTGAAGCCCTGAGATGTATTCGTGCTGAGCTGCAGGGTTTCTGGGAAGGGGTTGTTTAGCTACTAGGTGGTGAGGGAAGATTTCAACACACATCTAATGGGCAGTTCTGGGAATTGTCTTAACTGCCACAGGAATTTCAGGTTCTGAGTGCAGCTTGGAAACTTTACAAAACCTGGTTCTTTACGTTTCAATTTAAATTTCTTTTATTCTTTCATTTTCCACTCCTTTTTCTGACTACTTTTAATCTTAAAAGTAATGAATCATAATTATTGCGGGTTCTCAGATTCTATTTCTGCCAGTGGATAGTATTTTTATCTGATTACCATGAGTTTTTTCCTGCCCAATCTGAACCTGGAGAAAGGAAACTATGCAGTTTAGCAAACAAGGTCCCACATTTAGTAACACCATAAGGATGATCAGGGGTCCAGCTAAGTCTGATAAAAGTTTAGTTAACCAAGAGGACTGGGTAAACCATGATTCAAAACACCCTTGTTGAATCTCCCTTTCTCTCTGGTGCTCTTCAAGGCATTTTCTCAATTTACTCATGGATTCTTTAAAACTTCACTATGGTCAGCATAAAAACAGCATTCTTCTCTCAGTGAAGCACAGATGCCCTCCTCCCTCATGAAGAGGAGGTCTAATCCTTGCCTTTTCTGTAAAACAACCTCAGAGAGAGAGGTTAAGGATTCCTGCAAAACTGTGATGGAGGTCTCTAACGTTTTCAAGTCTTGATCTATTGCTGTTTCTAATCGGGCCATTTGTTGTGACCCACGGATCATAGCAGCTGTTCCCGTACCCACTCCTGCAGTAACTCCTATCCCCAGTAGGATGGCTAGAGTAAGAGACACTGGCTCCCGGTGAAATCAGGTTGTTAGTCCCCCTAGTAGACCTTCAAATTATTCTGCATCATCATAGAGCACCCTGGGGAGTATCTGCACCATTACACAATAATTTACAGAGCTATCTAATACCTGGGCTGAAATGCAAGGAGTTCTGATTGTGTGGAGTTCAGTACCATAATGGTTCCTTTAATTAGTTCCCAGGGGCAGGAGTCAGCTGTATTCTGGACTGGGAAAGTAGGCAAAGACCGAAACCAGGAAGTATGAGATGGTAGAGGGGTTCTGGTAGATCTAGGCATGGGAGATTTAGGAAGTTTAATTCCTGGCTTGAGGGGATTGGGCCCTATTGCTGTGGGCTTTTCTTCCTTTTTAAGCTGGATGGTGAACCAGAGAGCAAAGTCATAACCAGGGCCATAAATATAAAATCGCATTCCCCTAGTATTTCCCATAGGCCATGTTGTTCTGAGGTATCCCCTTCCTTTGGAAGTGAAAGTTATTTGAGGGGGTAACATAGACTATTCTTTCCACAGCGAGTTTTTGACACCGCTTGGCTAGCGGCACATTTCTTGGGATCAATCCAGGTGTCATTTGGTCCTACCTGAATCATACTGTCTGGAGAGTTTGGGTTCCACCATGCACTCCCGTTTGTTCACATCCCCAAGATCTACAATAAAAGTCAATGGGTCCTCCACAGGTTTGGGCCTGTTTGCAACTTCGGAAATCAGCTGGGCACACATAAAAATCAAGACTGGCTAGTTTACACCTCAGTTGGGGAGATGACATCCATAATTCATGGGGTAAGGTGGTCTATGTTGCCCTGGTTTGGGTTTGAGTGGGATATGTGTGGGGTCCTCTATGTCAGGGAGATCCCAGTCAGAGAGGCCTATAACAAGCTGACAATGTCTCGGTGGAGAGATGGCCACCTAGTCCATAAGGCGGCTGTATGTGAAATAGACCACACTACTTGCCCAGTAGGATTTATAACTTGCCATTGTTGCTGAACAGGCTGATGGGGATTAGGAATGCTGGTGGCCAGGGGAAGAATCCATAGCCCTATCCACACGACAGACACGCAATTTGAGAGGGTTACCAGTCAGTTTCAGTTTCCAGCCGGAATCTGTACACGGCACAGGCTTGAGATGTGAGGCATGTATCCAGGAAGTGATCCCATCCAATTTCACCACTGTAGGTGTTATAAGAAACACCTGGTATGGTCCTTTCCAGCGGGGTTCCAGGGATGACACCTGATGCCGTCTCACATAGACTAAGTCTCCCACTTGATAACAATGTGGGGTTTCTTTGTCTCCAGGCTGATAAGCAGTGGCCAACTATTTCCACAGGTATCGCTGGGTGCTGGGTTTGTTCAAGGGCTTTAAGTCTGTCAAGCAAGGGTGTCTGAAAGGAATCATTAAGTCTCGAGTTGGGGTTAGGTCCCTTACTGGAGGAGGGGCACCATAGAGAATTTTATAATTGGTGAGGTTACACAAAGAGGCATAGAGGTTATTTCTTGCAGGAAACAGTGCATAAGATAGGAGCATAGTCCAATATTTTATGCCGGTCTCCAGGCTTAATTTCGTTAAGGTCTCTTTGATGGTTCTATTCATCCTTTCTACCTGTCCTGAGCTCTGGGGTCTATAAGCACAATGTAACTCCCAATTAATCCCCAGGGTCCTGGCGAATCCCTGACTTACTTGGGCTACAAATGCCGGTCAATTGTCGGACCCTATTACCTTAGGCAAGCCGGACCTTGGAAAAATGTCTTCTAGGATCTTTTTGACCACCATCTGAGCCGTTTTTTATTCATGGGGAAGGCTTCGACCCATCCTGAAAAAGTACCTACAAAGACTAGGAGATATTTAAGTCCATAACTTGCTGGCTTAATTTGAGTAAAGTCCACTTCCCAGAATTGTCCTGGTCTGGTTCCTCGTAAGTGCTTCCTGCAGGAAGCTTGGATGGGTAAGTATTAACTAATTGACAGACTTGACAAGCTCTAGTCACCTGCTCAGCTATTTCTTTCCTCTTTGAGTCAGTCAATAATAAGTCCTTTCTTCGGTCCTTTAAGAGTGCCTACAACTTCTTTGAGTCTAAGTGGGTGAGCTAGTGTAAGTCTTTGACATAAAGGTGGGCTTTTTGAAATTGTAAACTTGGCTCTGTAGGGTCCCAGAGTTCTGTATCTGTCTCCTCAGATGATAAGTTGCCTGAAGGTTCCGGAGCTGCCAAGTCTCCTGATTTTTGTTCCCCCCCATGTGGAAAAAGTTAACAGAGTCACTTCGTTTAGGGCTGGCAATTAAGCTTCCTCATCTGCCCTTCTGTTTCCAACCACCACGGGGTCGTTTCCCTTCTGGGGCCCTGGGAAGTGCCCTATAGCTAGTTCTTTAGGGCCCTGCACTGCTGAGAGAAGGTGGAGGATCTCATCTTCATTCTTTATTTCTTTCCTGGAAGAGGTTATTATTCTCTTTGCTGGTAAATAGCCCTGTGCACATGAGCAGTGGCAAATGCATAGCGGCTGTCAGTGTATATGGTTGCCCTTTTGCTTGTTGCTAGTTCCAATGCTTTCGTAAGAGCAATCAGTTCTGCTTTTTGGACTGATGTCCCTTCTGGGAGACCAGAGGACCAGATGACATTAGTTTTGCTAAGTACTGCTCGTGCAGCCCGCCGCTTACCGTCTTGGAGAAAGCTGCTGCCGTCCGTAAACCATACGACTTCAGGGCGAGGCAGTGGCTGATCCTTCAAGTCTTGTCGTATACTGGTTTTCTCTGCCAGTATGTTTTGACACTCATGAGCGACGGGTCCTGATGATACTTCTGGCAGCAGTGTAGCCGGGTTGAGTGGAGCAGGGGGTCCCAGCATTATACTGTCTTTGTCAAGCAAGAGGCTCTGGTAGTGCTTAATTCTGGAGTTTGATAGCCACCTCTCTGGAGGCTGGCAGATGATGCTCTCCAGGGCATGGGGGACTATAATGGTGAGCTTCTGTCCCAACGTTCATTCATGAGCATCTTTTATTAGAAGGGCTGCCACTGCTATAGCTCTTAAGCAAAGGGGCCACACGCTAGCCACTGGGTCCAGTTTTTTTTATAAGAATGCAACTAGCCATTTCCAAGGTCCCAATGTCTGAGTGAGCATTCTCCGTGCTATTCCTTTCTTTTCTTCTATGTAGAGATTGAAGGGTTTATCTACATCTGGTAGTGCTAAGGCTGAAGCAGAGAGCAGCACCTTTTTTGACATTATCAATAGCTTGTTTGTACTCAGGGGTACATTGGAAGTGGGCATCCCCTTTTTTCAGAGTGTATAAAGGTGCAGCCAGAGATGCGAACACAGGAATCCATAACCTGCAAAAGCTGGCAGTCCCAAAAACGCTCTGAGTTGTCTCTTATTAGAAGGGGGAGGTATCTGCACAACGGTTTGTTTTCTGGGCTCAGTGAGCCATCGTTTGCCACCCCTAAGAGAATAACCCAGGAAGATTACTTCTTGCTGACAAAAGTGGGCCTTTTGGCAGAAGCCCTATATCCAAGCCGAGCAAGCTCGAATAATAGTGCTTGGGTCCCAGACTCAGAGTTCTCCTTGGTGTCGGCTGCCAGTAGCAGATCATCCACATATTCGAGTGGGGTGACTTCAGGGTGGGCAGTTCTGAAGTCGTTGAAGTCCCTGTGGAGGGCTTCATCAAAGAGAGTGAGGGAGATTTTGAACTCCTGTGGGAATCTAGTCCTGGTTAATTGGCCAGATGTTCCAGTTTTTGGGTTTATCCACTTGAAAGCAAACAGCAACTGACTGTCCTTATGTAGGGGCAAGCAGAAGTAAGCATCTTTTAAGTCCAGCACAGTGTACCATTCCCGCTCCGGATTCAGAGTGCTAAGCAAATTATATGGGTTGGGTACTGTGGGGTGAATGTCCTGCACTCTGTTGTTGATCTCTCTTAGGTCTTGAACAGGATGGTAGTCCCCAGTTCCTAGCTTTCTAACTGGTAGCAGCGGGGTATTCCAGGCTGATTGACAGAGCCTTAAGACCCCAAGAGTCAGGTATTTCTGAATATGGGGCCTTATCCCATCCTTAGCTTCTTTGCTTAGGGGATATTGTTTAACACTGATTGGAGAGGCAGAGGCTTTTAATTATACTGCTATTGGAGGTTGTTTAAGGGCTAGACCTAACCCAGCAGTTTCTGCCCAGACATTAGGATAATCTTTTATCCATTTCTGTGCCAGTTTGCTTTGTTGATCAGTTCTAGGGGACACGAAGAGTGATGTTCACCTTCTACGGACATAGTCAAAGCCGTGACTATGGGAGCTTTTACTGAAGGCTTTAGAAACTCCACTTGGGGACCATCAGGGATAAAGGTTATTCTAGACCAGAGTTTGGTAAGCAGATCCCTGCTCATCAATGGGGCTGGACATTCTGGGATTACTAGAAAAGAGTGTGGACTTTTCCATTTACTAGGTTCATAATCCTCTTTTTTGTCCAAGCCTGATATCTACTGCCATTAGCCCCTTGAACTAGGGACCATTTATTTATTTATAGGGGGCCCAGTGGGGTCTTAAGGGCTGAGTATCCTGCTCCTGTATCCATTTCAAAGTTCACTGGAATCCCCTCCACTTCAAATGTTACCCTGAGATCGGGGAGGGGATCCAAGCCCCGACTTTCTTAGTCCTCTTCTAGAGTCAGCATGGCGGGCTCGTGTGGCTGCTCCTTTTTGGGGCACTCTTTGGCTCAGTGTCCTTTTTCTTTTCAGTAGGCACATTGATCTGATGCCAGGGGCAGCCTTTGGCGTGGGCCCAGGTATCCCTTTCTGTCTCCCTGCATTTAACCTTCTGGAGTATTTTTTGCTGTGAACAAAACCTTAGCCAATGCTTTAGTCTGCCTTTTGCTCCTTTCATCCTTCTTTTGTTCCCTTTCCTTCTCTCTCCTCTGTTCCTTCTCCTCCTCAATTTCTCTCTTATAATATACTGTCTCAGGTTCTCTGACTAAATCTCTTAACATCATATCTTGTAATCCATCTAGACATTGTAACTTTCTCTTAATATCTAGGGCAGCCTGCTCGATAAAGGCCATTGCAACAGATGCCTTTTGGTCCTCTGCCTGAGGATCAAAAGAAGTATATTTCCTTTATGCTTCCATAATTCTCTCCTGAGACATACAGGGAGACTCATTAGGCCCTTGGATAATCTCTCTTACATTGGCCAAATTAGTCGGCCCTCTGGCGGTCGCTTGGTGACCCACTATACCCGCTATTAGAGCCCGGCGATAAGTGGACAGATGCTACCTACCTTCAAAGTTGTTGGGTTCCCAGTTGGGACGGTTCATTGGCCCGTAGGGACGGAGAGGGAGCATCACAGGGGATTCTGAGTTTTTTATTATCCATCACCGCCGGGTTCCTTTAGGTGGCCCAGCTTCCTCCAGGGGAGGAGGGGCTGCTGCTGCTGCAGGGAAGTCCCCTGGAGGGCTTGAGTCTGGCCCAATTGCCTCTAGCAGCTGAGAGGCTGAGTCAGCGGCGGGAGGATCATCTGGAACATGTTGGGGGTTGGGGAGCGAGGGTAGAGAATGAGGAGGGGGAAGAGTATCCAGTCTTGTGACTCAGGGAGAATGGTGGGGAGAGCGGGAGTTGTGGAAGGTTTGAATGATATAATCATGAGGGAAGGGGTATATGTCTGTTGATCTGGGTGGCCACGTGGCCCCAGCTAAAAGACAATATCTCTGACTTTTTGGATTAGAGGGAAGTGGAAGGATCCTTCTGGTGTCCATCCGACGCCCAGGATGGGCCATTCTGAAGCTCAGAGAGTCTGCCAGCTCTGGCGTTTTACTGAAAAAGAAAGATTCTGGGCCCTTGAGCGGACATCAGTCCAATGATCAAGGGTCAGGGACAGAGGCATAGAAGTGCTTTGTCCCATAATGGAAGTTACTCAAACAGGGACAGTGAAGACACAAACTCGACACACACAATGACAAACAGTAAACGTTTACCATGAGTCCAAGACAACGATTAGAACTGAGTAACTGGCAAAACCTGATGGGTTAGACAATAAATACAGACAGTAAACTCAACCTGAGTTCAGGACAATGAACAAAACTGAGTAGCTGGCAAAACCTTTTGGGCTGGAAAACCGAATCCTGAAGCAAAATATAACCCAGTTGAGGAAACTACTATTCCTTGATTTCCCTAGTCCTCTGGAGTGCCCCCAGGGACGTGACCTTTGGCTCTGTGACACTTCTGTCAGCCAACATAGGAGAGACCTAATGCCCTCACCCACAGCAACTTTGCCACGCCTTAAACGGAAACCCAAAACAAGAAACAGGCGCCTTACTTACCCTAAGAGAAGTCAGTTGGCGTCTTTGGTCCGCTGCTGCCGAATATCTCACCTGGGGCCTCCAGATGAAAAGGTGGCGCGAAGGTCGGAGAAAAACACCACCAAGAGACTTTCTCATGAAACAGAAAAGGGTTTATTGGGGGTCCAGCATGCTGGGGCTCAGAGCTCACATCAGAAAAGCAAACAACAAAGAGCCCAGAGAACAATTTGAGCAGAGTTTATATACATTCTTTAGAGAGGGCAGGGACTTTACATACATCCTAGCCTCCTTTAGCAAATTACCATGTACCCTGGGAAAATCAAATAACAACTCCAAAACATGATTAGCACATTCATTGGCGGGAACAGGTCGGGCAGGGGGTGATTGGTGAGCCTTGTGAAGGGGTAGACATTTAAACTGATTGGTTGAAGCCCTGAGATGTATATGTGCTGAGCTGCACGGTTTCTGGGAAGGGGTTGTTAAGTAACAAGGTCGTCTGGGAAGATTTCAACTCACATCTAATGGACACATCAAAGAATTGTCTTTACTGACTCAGGAATTTCAGGTTCTCAGTGCAGCTTGTAAACTTTACAAAACCTGGTTCTTTACGTTTCAATTTCAATTTCTTTTATTCTTTCTGAACTTTACAAAGGAAGGCCAGAGACTTCATCCACAATGGCTGCTCTTTTTGCCATTTTGGTTTTGGATGCATGCATGGGATCTTTTTTAGATCCATTTTGTGCTGATATTCTAAGCCACAGCCTCACACAGGGTCAAGAGGCTGATTAAGACACATCCCTTTCCAAAGCAATTACTTCTCTGAGGTCAGATACAGAACTTAGTCTCTGAGCAGAATCACACCAGAGTTCAAGCCCAGATGGACCCAGTCATCTCTTCCAACCGCCACACAAATGACCACAATTAAAACCAAAACACTCCCCCAAGGCCCTCATCTTTTTTCATATATACACTCATCATAACGTCTGGCTGGAGGTTTCCATGAATGGCGCAGTCCAAGAGAGTGTCCAAAATAAGCTCACTTGCCCCTCATTTGCCTAACCTCAGGGTAGCCTGGACACCCTTCCAGTGAACCAGAATTGATCACATAGGTCTGCCGTTAATACTGCTCTGGTTCTCCAATTTGATGCCTACTGACTGTCAGGTATAGATTCCTTATGTGATTTGGAGTCATGAGAAAACTGAAGCACCTCTGCAGGGCTTGGAAGAACTCATTTGACACAAAAGATCACTATTTTCACTTGATGGACATCAGGAAAATAACAGAGGAAGGTGAGAGACTTCATCCACAATGACTGATATTTTTGCCATTTTGCTTTTGGATGCACACATTGGATCTTTCTTTAGATCCATCAGGCACTGAGAATCTAAGCCATAGCTTCACAAAGGGCCAAGAGGCTGATTCAGACACATCCCTTTCCAAAGTAATTAAGCAAAGAGCCACAGGTGATGCCCATTTATTTCCATTTTAAAACTGTTTTCTTCAGGCTTCACAAAGGGTGGCCTGAGGCAAAGACCTTCCTGACACTCAGGACAACAGAACAATAGGTTAGCAAAAGGCCCAAAGCATGGTTTCTCCACTGAGACTTTCCTGGTCACACTGATATCTGAGTTTTCTGAGATGCTCGCCATTCCCTTCAGCTAACCAGTACATGGCCATGTCACAGAGCTTGGAGGTGGTACATATCTTTGACACAAAAATATGAGCCTATTCTGGAGAGTGGCCAAAATTCAGGAAGAAAATAGGAAATTAAGAAGGTTGTAGGTGTTGCCTTTCTATAAGGCGAGCCACAGTCCATTCATAAATTGGGAAGAATGAATGCTGGGAAGCTTTCTACTAGACAGGACACATCTATGGATGCATGCTCTTTTCTAATGTCTACAACCACAGACACACTGGGATACACAGACCTAGAAACACTCACCTTGTCAAAGGACTTTCTAGAAACAGTTCACTCCAAACCAAACAAACAGCCTTTCCTACCTATTCTCAGAACATGAGACAAAACCACAAACTCACAACCACACTCAAAAAGTCACCTCCTTCCCCCAAGTAAGTCTGTGACTATCCGAAGTGTCCTCTGACTGGTGGGCCATACTATGTTTCCCCAAAATGGCCTGTCCTGTCTCAGATCTGTTCTCCTTGTCCAACTCTGTGAAGTTGTCAGGAGCCTGTGCTGACCACTACCTGCTGTCTCAGGAAAGGCCCATTTTCAGAGGTCTACTTGAATTTGGCCATCCTCAAATCTTTAGGTACCAAGAAAGACAGACTCTGTCCTTGTTAAATCCAAACAAGTGAGCCTACTGGGAATGGGACGGGTACTGGCTCTTTGTGCCTGGCTTCCTGGATCCCAAGTTCAGAGAGTTCCATCCCCCAAGAAGTGAGGTAGGTCAATTCCTTCAAGAACGGAATGAGGTCACTGCCTTGGCAACAACTTTGTCCTAACAGTTGCATTCAAGGGTCCCTTGAGATGGAGGCTGCCACTACTTCCTGTGACACTTTCAGAAGTTAGAATTGTATATCAACCATAGGCACCCAGGAGAAGCTCTCCACACAGGGTTGGTTTGGTCCATCTTCTTTATATCAAGAGGAGAGAGGCTGATTCAGATACATCCCTTCATCCTGACTAGGTTGTTTGCCTTGGAAGATGACTTTTGCTCTCTCAGGCCCTTCATAGCTGCCTAAATCTTCTCCAGGGATCATTTCTGCATCAACCTTTGAGGTTCTCAGCAGGTGGAAGATCCCGTACATTCCTGTATTGTAAGACCAACTCTGTCCCTGCTCTTCTGCAATGTTAGATTGAGGAACAGTGTATGGTTAGGGTTAATAACATATTCTATTTGGGTTAGAAATTATTCTGCTGGACAAATAATGGTATTGGGTACCTGCGATATTCACAAGAATATATAGGTGAAATATAAGTATGAAACCAAAATTCTAGGTACGATTTGAAGCCAGAAGGACATTGGGCCCTTTAGTGGTAAACTTAGCTTTGAATTATGTTCTGCACAGATGTCTCAGATAAATCAATATGCAATGGCATAGGACCTTGTACCTTGGATGATTGAATGTTCAAGAGAACATCCAGTCAAAAAGGAATAGTCGGTAGGAATAGGAAGATGGTCAGTAGGTTTAGAAAAAAGAGTGAGTATAGGATTTGGACAAAAGGTTCATTAGCAATTGGGTTTCGGGTAGAGAGTGAAAGTAAATATGAGCACATATAAAGAGTCAGTCACAATGATGAACTGGGGAAAAATATGTAGGAAAGCAGATATTAATAGAGACATTAGGAAATCAGACAAAGTATAATGTGAGTGATAGGATTAGGCATTTTCAATATGGTTGAGGTGGAATATATAATCTTAGGAAGAAAGAAATATGTAGTCACCAATAGGATTGACATTTGAGAGCATTAGGGAACCAGGACATGGTTGTTTTTAGTAATCCATGCTCACTTTTCATTTTGCTTTGGTGAAAGGTTAATAAAATAGGTATTTGTCACTTCCTGTTTTTCTTTATGCTTAACAAAACACTGTTGAAATCTTGAGAACTGTTTGCTAATTTTGTTCCCAAAATGTGCTGTCCCCAACTGCCAAACTGCAGAGTGTACTCCCTCACCCGGTTGCACAAAAACTGCCCACTTGCCCTGACCCATCAATTAATTTCCCTCCCTGCCCTCTCCAAAAAATTATATAAGCTCTGTTTAAGTTGTTCTCAGGGCTCTCTGCTCTAGTCAAGTGAGCTCTGAGCCCCAGCATGCTGGAACCCCAATAAACACTTTGCTGTTGCTGAGTGAAAATGGTATACTGTTCTGTACTTAAAAGATGCTTTCTTTTGCTTGCCTCTGCATAAAGATAGTCAGTTGCTCTTTGCTTTCGAGTGGGTAGACCCAGATAACGGAACTTCTGGTCAACTAACTTGGACTAGACTCCCACAGGTGTTCAAAACCTCCCCCAGTCTCTTTGATGAAGCCCTCCACAGAGATCTCAACAACTTCAGAATTACGCACCCCAAAGTCACCCTGCTTCAATATGTGGATGTCCTGCTACTGGCAGCTAACAACAAGGAAAACTGTGAGTCTGGGACCCAAGCACTATTATCCGAGCTTGCTCAACTCGGGTATAGAGCTTCTGCCAAAAAGGCCCAAATTTGCCAACAAGAAGTAATCTTCCTGGGTTATTCCCTTAGGGGCGGAAATGATGGCTCACTGAGCCCAGAAAACAAACCGTTGTGCAGATACCACTTCCATCTAACAGGAGACAACACAGAGAGTTTCTTGGGACTGCTGCCTTTTCAGGTTATGGATACCTGGGTTTGTGTTCTTAGCTGCTTCTTTATACCCGTTGTTAAATAAGGATGCCCAATTCCAATGGACCCTTGAGCACCAGCAAGCTTTTGATAACATTTAAGAACACTGACACTGAACTCCTCAACTTCACTGAGCCCAGCCTGCAATTTCAGAAAGCCCTACACTACGTTAAAAATGTACATCAACTTACTCACCTTGGTTCAAAGACACTGCAGGCATTCCTGAAAGATCAGGAGCAGAGATTTCGACTAACTTACTCACAGTGAAAAAAAATAACTGAACGGGTAACAAAAGCCTGTCGGTTCTGTCAATTGGTTAATGCTTACCCTTCCAAGCTTCCTGCAGGAAAGCACCTACGATGAACCAGACCAGAACAATTCTGGGAAGTAGACTTTACTGAAATTAAGCCAGCAAGGAATAGACTTAAATATCTCCTAGTCTTTGTAGATAAATTTTCAGGATGGATTGAATCCTTTCTCACAAAAAAAAAAAAAAAAAAAACCGGCTCAAACGGTGGTCAAGAAGATCCTGAAAGATATTAAGATATTTTTTCAAGACAAGGCCTGCCTAAGGTAATAGGGTCTGATAATTGAACGGTGTTCATGGCCCGGGTAAGTGAGGGCTTAGCCAGGACCCAGGGGATTAATTGGAAGTTACATTGTGCTTCTAGACCCCAGAGCTCAGGACAGGAAAAAAAAATAAATTGAACCATTAAAGAGACCTTAACGAAATTAAGCTTAGAGACCGGCATAAAATATTAGACTATGCCCCTGCCTTATCCACTGTTTCATGCAAGAAATACTCCCTCTGTTTCTTTGTGTAAACTCACCCCCTATGAATTTCTCTATGGTGCACCTCCTCCAGTAAGACATGTAACCCCAACTCTAAGACCTAACGATGCCTTCCACACCCCCTTGCTTGACAGAATTAAATCTCTTGAAAGAACTCAATGATACCGGTGAAAACAGCTGACAACTGCCTTGCAACCTGGGGACAAGGGGACTCCACATTGATATCAAGTAAGGGACTTCATCTACATAAGACAACATCAGGTGTCATCCCTGGAACCCTGCTTGAAAGGACCATACCAGGTGCTAATTATAACACCTACAGTGGTAAAAGTAGACGGAAACACTTCCTGGATCCATGCCTCTCATCTCAAGCCTGCGCCCTGTCCAGACTCTGTCTGGAAACTGGGAAAGACTGGTAACCATTTCAAATTGCATATTCGCTATGTGGATAAGGCTGTAGACTCTCCCCTTGGCCACCAGTACACCTAACGCTCATCAGCCCGTTCAGCAGCGATGGCTTATCACAAATCCTACTAGACAAGAAGTATGCTCTAACTCGTATACAGCTCCCTTAGGGACCTGGTGGCTAGCTCTCCACCCAGACATTTGTCAGCTGGCTATAAGTCTTTCCTATTAGGATATCGCTGATGAAAATCCCACTAAAATTCAATTAAATCCCTTCCATACCATAGATAATGGAAACAAACATTAGGGATTTAGGGACACGTGAGCCAGATGCAGGTTGGCTAGACTAGATTAGTATGTTTGCCCAGCAGACTATCAAAGCCACAAACAGCCATGGCTGTGTGGAGGGAAAGCCAACTTCTTCTGTAAGTGATGGGGATTTGAGCATACAGGGGCTGCCTGGTGGAACGCAAAATCCTCATCAAATTCAGTACACAGCATTGGCCATATTACCAATTAGACAACCAAAACTGATGGCCCCCAGAGGAGTCTCTAGATCCTCAAATTCTGTGTTACCTTTTTAACTTCTGCAAGTGCTCAAGAGGATGAAAGGAAATTCCCCTATGTGGAGGCCTTTTACCTCCTTCGCTCACTTCCTGAACTATGCATCTCCAATAGATCCTCACCCTCAGGCTTCTGCTCCAGACTCTCTACTGTCAGTCCCACCTCAGCAACCTGATTTCTCTCCTCCAGTTACTAGATCAAAAACCCAAACCTCCGCCAGTTCTCAGATCATTGCTCCCTTGCTGAGGTAGCAGGTACTGAGGTACCCCTCTAAACACTCATTCCTCTCTTCTCCTGTCAGTGCCTACACCCGGTCTCCCCAGGTCCTCTTACCAGGTAACCCTCAGAAGAGCCCTCAGACCCCTATCCAAGATGTAATAAAAATGGCCTTTAAAGTTGCTTTGTCATCACTGAAAACAGGTTACTAAGAATTTAAAATCCCTCCCAGGCTTTCTGGGATACTCACTCCCGTCTTCCCCTCTGTTCTACCTGTTCTAGTGCTCAAGATTTTGTTCCTAGGAAAATCCCAAACCCCTTTTCCATTATGCTTTTTCATCTCTCTTTTCTCATTCTCAGATCCCCGGAGCTGCTCTCATTCCTCGCCTTCCCCGTCTTTCCCCTCTATACCAGGCCCACAGAAAAATCTTAACTGAACTTCTCCAGAAGTCTTCACCATGGATGACTTTAGAACTTTCAGCAAAAGAGTCCCTATAAAAGAGTTCAGTGTAGATAAATTTGCTCTTTTTCTGTTGCCCTGTTATACTTGGCCACTGCTTGGAAAAATCAGCACTTCTAAGCTAGACAACCCCTTAATAGTTTTTCACACAATATGTGAACAAGGCCTCTGGCCTTGAGCTGGGGCTTCACAGAGATGGCTACATTTCTAAAATAAAAAATACCAACTGGGCTTCATGGTAACAGCTGAAGGAGGATAAAAGAAAAGGAAGAAAAAGCTCTCCCCCTCCCAGGTGTCCTTGAAAAGTTAACTTGCCCAGAACAGAGGAAATAACAGAAAAAACAATCTTTTTGTGAAGTTCTGCCGACTGTGAACTTCTGAGCCCCTTTTCTTTCATGTTGGGTACAAAATTCTGAAACTACCTAACCTTGGGGTTCAGGGCGTTAATTGATTACAACAGAAGCAATGCACTCTGAATCCGGTTGCAACCAAATAGCACTGTTTCCCTGTTTTCGATGCTATCTTCGGTGCCTTGCCTTGTCTGTCCCTACAACAGTATAATTCTATATACTTAAACATTGTTTATGTTTTCATGAAATGGTCAACAGATGTGATTAATTGTGTAATGGTGCAGATGTTTCCCAAAGTGCTCTATAATGATGCAGGTTCATTTGAAATTCAAACAGGCGGGCATACAACACGGTTCCGCTGGGAACATATATCCCTAACTTTAGCCATCCTATTAGGAATAGGAGTTGCTGCAGGGGTGGGCACAGAAACCCCTGCCCTAGTCCATGGGACACAACAAATGACCCAATTAGAAGCAGCAATAGAACAAAACTTAAAGATAGTAGAAACCTCCATCACAGCTTTGCAGGAATATTTATCCTCTCTGTCTGAAGTTGTTTTACAGAACAGTCGAGGGTTGGACCGCCCATTCATGAGAGAAGGGGGCCTTTGTGCTGCATTGAGGGAAAAATATTGTTTTTATGCCGACCATACTGGAGTTGTAAAAAAATCTATGAGTAAATTAAAAAGACACCTTGAAGAGCGTCACTGAGAGAGGCCCAAAAAGGGTGGTTTGATTCTGATCCATACATTCCCTCTGGTTAACTATGTTTTTATCAACCATGGCCGGTCCAATAATAATCCTCATATTACTGCAAAGTATAAAACCCTGTTTGCTCAAACGTGTAATTTTTTTTCTCCAAGCTCAAATTGGACAAGTTAAACTTATGGTAATAACCCACTTGCAGACATAGAATGTGACACCAGCCTTGATCACTTTTATAATTATAAGTAGCCAGAAGAAGAAGTGGGGAATGAAAGGTTAACAAAATAGGTACTTGTAACTTCCTATTTTTCTGTATGCTTAACAAAAACACTGTTGAAATATTGAGAACTGTTTGCTAATTTTGTTCACAGAATGTGCTGTCCCCAACTGCCAAATTGCAGAATGTATTCCCTCACCCGTTTACATGCAAACCGCCCACTCACCGTGACCCATCAATAAACTTCCCTCCCTGCCCTTTCCAAGGAAAGAATATAAGCTCTGCTTAAGCTGTTCTCAGGGCTCTCTGCTCTATTTCTGTGAGCTCTGAGCCCCAGCATGCTTGACCTCCAATAAACCTTTTGCTGTTGCATGAGACAGTCTCTTCGTGGTCTCTACCTCTGATGCTCGCAAGAACATTACTTGAATGATTGATTGTATAAGAGAAAATCCAGTCAAAAAGGGATAGCCAGTAGGATTAAGAAGATAGTCGGTAGGTTTGGGAAGAAGACTGAGTATAGGATTTTGAACAAAAGTTCTTTAGCAATAGGGGTTCTGTTAGAGAGTGAATATAAATGTCAGCACATGAGAACAGTCACAATAATGAACTGAGGAAAATATGTAGGAAAGCAGATATCAATAAAGACATTACTAAATCAGGCAAAGTATAAAGTGAGTGATACGATTAGACATTTTCAACAGGGTGAGTTTGAATATATAATCTTAGGAAGAAACAAATATGTAGTCACCAATAGGATTGACATTTGAGAGCATAAGGCAACCTTGACATGGATGATTTTTGTAAACCATGCTCACTTTCTATTTAGGCTTTGGTACAATCTAAGTGTGACCTTTGCATTTGTGTCCAGAATTTTACTGTGATAAAATATATATGTAGATCTGGTGACACAAGTATTTCTTCCACCATTTCTGGGAGCAATATTTTGAAGGCATATTAATGGGTATTGGGTGTACAAAGAGGTGTACACTTTGTCAATGAATATAGAGATAATGCATGAATAGACCATACAGTGAATAAATAATATAACTGTTTCCACTTTAAATTATGGATTGAATTGATATTTGAAAATATATAAGAAATCTTATATTGATTTACAATCATTCATTCTAACCAGTTATACATCTAATATTAATATTATGGTTATGGTTTATCATGAAGATATGTTAGTTTTGCTTCAAAAGCGATTATGGAAATCCAAAATAATGTGTTTGGATAGAGTCAGTCACAATGCTGGCAATATGTGAACAAGGCCTCTGGCCTCAAATTGAGGCTTCACAGAGATGGCTACATTTCTAAGATAAAGAAGTTACCAACTGGACTCCATGGTTAACAGCTGGCAGGGAGAAAAAAGAAAGAGAAGAAAAAAGCTCTCCCCCTCCCACGTGTCCTTAAAATGTTAACTTGCCCAGAACAGAGAAAAAAAAAAACAGAAACAAAAACTGCTTTCTATGAACTTCTGCAGATTGTGAACTGCTGAGCCGCTCCCTTACATGCTGGGTACAAAATTCTGAAAAAACCTAAACTTGGGGTTCAGGGAAGTAACTGATTACAACAGAAGCAATGCCCTTTAAATCTGGTTGCAACCAAATAGGACTGTTTCCCTGTATTCGGTGCTATCTTAGGTGCCTTTCCTTGCCTTGTCCATCCCTTTTCTCATTTAAAGACCAGTCAAGAAACATGGAGAAATACATGTGTTCTGAAGCAGAAAGTGATTGATAGTGAAACAAATGCCTATAAATTTCCTAACTTGTGGATGAAATTTATATCCTATGATGTGCATTAATTGAAGAAATACTAATCTACCAGTGTTGAATAAAAATGAACGTCAAAATACACATCATGTCCGATTGGAATCTACTTGCATTAATATTAAACTGGGTCAGTTACTGTAGAAATATTAGGATTCTTATGCACCATTCACTGAAGTTAGTTTTCAGTACTAGGAAACAAATATGTATTTCAGGTGAATGAATATTTCTAAGAATAATCTTGTGAAAAGTTGATTATAAATCCACCTACATGAATATGAATGAATTTGATGAGTGTAAAATAAGACACATATTTCATTTGTTGAAAAATCTGGAGAGTGTATGTATATATATATATATATATATATATATATATATATATATATATATACATACACACACACACACACATTAAAAACAGCAATATATATGCCAATTGAAATTTATAATGAAATATATATCATCGACAGATAGAAAAATATTTATTTTACTGAACATGGATTTATGAATAATATTGTTCGGTTCCAACATCGTTTAAGAGGAGTGATCCCTTACAATTTGTATCTGCCAAGTCAGCCACCTCACAAGAATGTACGTGTGGTACCAGGTAGGATTCTATCTGTGCATATAAAAATACAGGTGGTGAATAGGCTACAGAGAAAGGGAGAAAGGAATTCATAGGTGGTTAACTTTAAAAAAAACATGAAGAACTATTTCAACAAAAAATTGACTAGATTTATAAATCCTACCCTATATAATGCAAAAGGTAAGTCCAACTATACACCATGCCTCCTCTGAAATGGTTGTATTTTCATTCTGTTTGGGTTATTTTTCTCCATCATATTAGTATTAGTAGTCAGAATATAGTAGGGTAGGGGTTAGTGTCAGGGATTCAGTATTTCGAATGGAAAATTGGAAAATGAATACAATGTGTATGTAAACATGTGCTACACAAAAATGTTTCCACTCTTATCCAGAACAATGCCTTGACAGTACCTTCGCTCCAACTAAAACATCATTAGAGGAGAAGAGTTAGAAAATCAGTGAAAACACATCTTGAATGGAATATGCTCAGGATTTTGAAACCTTGGAGGTGGTAGAGGAGTTTGCAAAAGTAAGGGACAGGGTGAACACTCCACAAACATGGAGTTCTGTTGGACTAAAGACTTCTTGAGAAACTGCCTCTGAATTTGGGCACTTGAAATATATCTTGTTGTCACAAGCTTTAGCTTCCTTTGTAGTGAGACCATCAAACCTGGGTCTGCATCTATGTGATCTGGAGGACACGGTTTCTTATTTTCTAATGAAAATGAGGCAGCAGTGCTGAATTCTCACTTTGTAGGTAACCTGTGGACACTGGGGGCTAAGTGTCTCCCAGTGTGGGCTGTGAAGCCATTTGGTCATCCTCCAATTTTTGTGGTGTTTGTTGCTGCTGCATTGGGGATTTGGTATTTGCTTCACGAAATACAAGGAGTTCAACTGTGTCACAGTGCTGGAGGGAGTTCTGTGACGAGTGGTGGGTCAGGGTCTGCAGGAGAATGCACCAACCAGGCTTCTATCCCACATAGCTTGCCCCCTTGACCATAGCAACCTGATTCTGAACATTGCCCTGAAAGCTCTCCATATAACAAGATACCTTTACACAGAAGTATCTACTGGCTGCACCATGTCAGTAACAAGCCATTTGGAAGCCAAATGCAGATCCACATTGCCCCACCACATGTTTTATCACACACCTGCCAAGCACTGTTCTAGGCCCACTATTCAGCAGGCTCCAACGTACTGGCATCTCTATTCAACACAATTTTCATGAAACCTAGTGAATCCAGGCACTGTCTGGTGTACTCAAGATCAGCATCAGGACATCCAAAGGTTCTCCAGTGCCACCTGGTATTGGGAATTTCAAAAATTTCATGGTATCTGTTTAGCCATTTTTCAAGGATGATGTTGGAGGCACTGTGGGTTTCAATATATTCAGGACCTGTTAAATGGTGAGGAAGCTCATTTCAATGAAAGCTCTGGGGAACTCTCAAGGGCAAGGCTTCCCAAAGAGTGGCCAAAAGGTCGCATGAAGCCAGGCCTATTGAGTTCTACAATGTGAGGTCCATGTGTTTTTTGACTCTCAACTATGGCTGCCAAGTCTTTCACAATAAAATAATGTGATTTCCTTACTGAGATTCCCAGTGATCTGTGGAAAGTCAATCTGGGCCTAGATCTCAGTTTCCAATGGTCACTCTCATGTGTGGTCTCCTAAAATCCCAAAACAATTGATGGCAATACTTCTCTGAGGTCAGTTCCAGAACTCAGTCTCTAAGGGGAATCACACCAGAGTTCAAGCCCAGGTGGACCCAATCATCTCTTGCAACTGCCACACAAATGACCACAATTAAAACCAAAACACTCCCACACGGCCCTCATCTTCTTCATAACCTTTGGCTGGAGTTTTCCATTAGTGGCGCAGTCAAAGACAGTGTCCAAAATAAGCTCCCTTGTCCCTCATTTGCCTAAAATCTCAGTGGCCTGGACACCCTTCATGTGAACCAGGAGTAATCAAATAGGTCTGCCATTAATACTTTTCCACTTCTACAATTTGAGGCTTTCTGACTGTGGGGTTTAGATTCTTTATGTGATTTGGAGTCATGAGAAAATCCAAGCACACATGGGCACGCTTTGCAGGGATTTGGAGAATTCTTTTGACCCAAAGGATCCCTATTCTCACTTGATTGAAGTGAGAAACCTTACAGAGGAAAGCTAGAGACTTCATCCACAATGACTGCAATTTTTGCCCTTTGATTTTGGATGCACACATGGGATCTTTCTTTAGATTCATCAGGTGCTGATAATCTAAGCCACAGCCTCACACAGGGCCAGGAGGCTGATTCCGACACATCCCTTTCCAAAGCAATTAAGCAAAGAGCCACAGGTGATGCCCATTCATTTCCATTTGAAAACTGTTTCTTAGGGCTTCACAAAGGGGTGGCTGGAGGCAAAGACCTTCCTGACATTCAGGGCAAAAGAAAAATAGGTAAGCAAAAGGCCCAAAGCAGGGTTTCTCCACTGTGACTTTTCTGGTCTAACTGATATCTGAGTTTTCTGAGGTGCTCGCCAGTCCCTTCAGCTATCCAGTACATGGCCATATCACAGAGCTTGGAGGTGGTACATATCTTTTACTCAAAACCATGAGCCTATTCTGGAGTGTGGCCAGAATTCAGGAAGAAAATAGGAAATTAGGAAGATAGCAGGTGTTGCCCATCCATAAGGCAATCTTCTGCCTAATCATAAATTGGGCAGGATGAATACTGGGAAGCTTTCTACTAGACAGGACACAGCCATTGATGCATTCTATTTTCTAATGTCTACAACCACGGACACAGTGAGACACACAGACATAGAAACACTCGCCTTGTCACATGACTTACTAGAAACAGTCCATACCAAACCAAACAAACCGCCTTTCCTATCTATTCTCAGAACATGAGACAAAACCAAAAACTCACACCCACAACCACAAAGGCACCTCCTTCCCCCAAGTAGGTCTGTGACTATCCAGAGGGTGGTCTGACTCGTGGGCCATAATATATTCCCCCAACATGGCCTGTCCTGTCTCAGATCTGGTCTCCTTAGCCAACTCTGTGAAGTTGTCAGGAGTCCGCGATGAGCCACTACCTGCTTTCTCTGGAAAGGCCAGTTTTCAGAGCTTTCCTGGCATTTGGTCATCCTCACAACAGTAGGACCAAAAAATAATGTCTCTGTCCTTGTTCAATCAAAACAAGCGAGCCCAATGGGACTGGGACTGGGACTGACTCTGGGTTCCTGGCTTCCTGGATCAAAAGTTCACAGTGTTCCATCACCAAAAGTGTGAGGTGTGGTCATTTCTTTAAGGAACTGAATGAGGTCACTGCCTTGGCAAACACTTTGTCCTCACAGTTGCTTTCAATTGACCAATGAAACGGAGGCTGCCCCTACTTTCTTTGAAATTTTCACAAGTTAGAATGGTAGATCAACCATAGGCTCCTGGAACAGCTCTCCACACAGGCCTGGTTTGGTCCATCTTCTCTACATTAAGAAGAGAGAGGCTGATTCAGACATATCCTTTCATCCTGACCAGGATGTTTGCCATGGAAGATGACTTTTGCTCTCTCAGGTCTTTCATAGCTGCCTACATCTTCTCCAGGGATCATTTCTACATGGACCTTTGAGGTTCTCAGCAGGTGGAAGATCACCTACATTTCTGTATTGTAAGTCAAACTCTGTCCCTGTTCTTCTGTAAAATTAGATTGAGGGAACGGTGCATTCTTAGGGTTAATAACATGTTCCATATGGGTTAGGAATCATTCTGTGAGATGAATAATGGTATTGGAACATGCAATATTTATAAGAATATATTGGTGAAATATAAGTATGAAAACAGAAATCTAGGTAAGACTTGAAGCCCAGAAGGGCATTTTGCCCTTGATTGGGATACTTAGCTTTGAATTACATTCTGAAGAGTTGTCTCACATAATTCGATATCGAATGGCAAAAGACCTTGTACCTTGGATGATTGAATGTAGAAGAGAACATCCACTCAAACTGGGATAGTCAGTAGGTTTAGGAAGAAGAGTGAGTATAGGTTTTGGAAAAAATTTCATTAGTAATAGGTTTTTGGTTAGAGAGTGAACGTAAATGTCAGCACATGAGAAGAGTCAGTCACATGATGAACAGGGGAAAATATGTAGGAAAACAGATATCAATAGACACATTAGGAAATAAGGCAAAGTATAATGTGAGTGATAGGATTAGACATTTCCAACAGGGTTGAGTTTGAATATATAATCTTAGGAAGAAACAAATATGTAGTCACCAATAGGATTGATATTGAGCATTAGACAACCTGGACATGGATGTTTATAGTAATACATGTTCAATTTCCATTTAGGCTATGGTACAAACATAAGTGTGAGCCTTGCGTTTTGTGTCCAGAATATCACTGTGATAAAATATATATGTAGATCAGGTTACATGAGTAATTCTTCCATCATTTTTTGAAGCAATATTTTGAAGATGTATAAATTAGTATTGGGGGTACAAAGAGATGTACCCTGTGTATATGAATCTAGAGAAAATGCATGAGTAGACCACACTGTGAATTAATAATATAACTAGTTCTACATAAAATAATGGATTGAATTGATATCTTAAAATATATAAGAAATCTTATATTGAAATACTATCATTCATTCCAACTAGTTATACATCTAATGGTAATATTATGGTTATGGTTTATCATGAAGGGTGTGATTTTTGCTTCAAAAGTGATTATGTAATTCAAAAATCATGTGTTTAGAAAGTAGTCTCATGAAACGACCAGTCAAGAAACATGGAGGAATACATTTGTTCTGAAGCAGGAAGTGATTGAAGGTGAAACAAATGCCTATAAATATGCTAACTTGTGGATGAAATATATATCATATGATGTGCATAAACTGAAGAAATAGCAACGTACAAGTCTTGAATAAAAATGAACGTCAAAATACATGTCATGCCCCATAGGAATCTACTTGCATTGATGTAAAACTGAGTCTGTTACTGTAGAAATATTACGATTTGTATGCATCGTTCACTGAAGTTAGTTGTCTGTATTAGGAAACAAATATGTATTTCAGGTGGATGAATATTTCTGAGTATAATCTTGTGAAAAGTTGATTATACATCCACATATATGAACATAATAGAATTTAGAGAGTGTACAATAAAACACATATATTTTGAAAAATCTGGATAGGAGATATATATATATATATATATATATATATATATATATATATATATATATATATACACAAAAAACAAAGACATTAAAAAGTAGCAATATGTATGCCAATTGAAATTCATAGTGAAATATATATCATCCACGGATGCAAAAATATTTATTATACTGAACATGGATTTATGTATAATGTTGTTCAACTAGGAAAATTAATCCAAAGTGTATGCAAAATTGTGATACAAAAAATCTTTCCACTCTCATCCTGAACAATGCCTTGACTTACCCTCACCTTAAGTAATTCACAATTATATGAAAAGAGGTAAAAAATCTGTGAGTACATATCTGGAATTGAATATGCTCATGATTTCACAACTTTGCAAGTGGTTGATGAGTTTCCAAAAGTAAGGAACAGGGTAAACACTTCACAAACATGGAGCTCTGGTGGACTAAAGACTTCTTGAGAAACTGCCCCTGAGGTTGGCACTTGAAATATATGTTTTTGTCAGGAGCTTTACCTACCTTTGTTGTGAGACCATCAAAGCTGGGTCTGCATCTATGTGACCTAGAGGACATGGTTTCTTATTTTCCAATGAACATGAGGCACCAGTGCTGAAGTCTCTCTTTGTAGGTAAACTGTGGCCACTTCGGGCAATGTGACTCCCCGTGTGGACTTTGAAGCCATTTGGTCATCCTCCACTTTTCGTGGTGTTTCTTGCTGCTACACTGGGAGTTTGGTATTTGCTTCATGACATACAAGGAGTTCAACTGGCACACAGTGCTTGAGGGAGTCTTGTAATGTGTGGTGGGTCAGGCTCTGCAGGAAAATGCACCAACTAGGCTTCTATCCCACATTGCTTATCGCCTTGACCATAGAAACCTGATTATGAACATTGCCCTGAAACCCCTGCATATAACAAGATGTCTTTTCATATAATGGTCTCCTGGCTGCACCAAGTCAGTCACAAGCCATTTGGAAGCCAATGGCAGATCCACATGGCCACAACACAGATGTATTACCACACATCTGCCCACCACTGCTCTAGGCCCACTACTCAGCAGCCTCCAACTTACTGGCATCTCTGTACTACACAATTTTCATGAAACCCAGTCAATCAAGGCACTGTCTGTTATACTTATGATCAGCAACAGGACATCCAATGGTTCTCCAGTGCCACCTGGTCATTGGGAATTTCAAAAATTTCATGGTGTTTATCTATGCATTTTTCAAGAATGAAGTTGGAGGCACTTTGGGGTTTCCATTCATCTAGGAACCATTACATGGGGAGGAAGCTAATTTCAATGAAAGCTCTGAGGAACTATCATAGGCAAGGCTTCCCAAACAGTGGCCAAAAGGTCACATGAAGCCAGGCCCATTGAGGTCTACAACGTGAGGTCCATGTGTCTTTTGACTCTAACTATGGCTGCCAAGTTTTTCAGAATAAAATCATGTGATATCTTTGCTGAGATTTTCAGTTCTCTGTGGAAAGCCATCCTGGGCCTAGATCTCAGGTTTCAAGGGCAACTCTCATGTGTGGCCTCCTACAATCCCAACACAATTCATGGCAATACTTCTCTGTCGTCAGTTCCCAAACTCAGTCTCTAAGGGAAATCACACCAGAGTTCAAGCCCATGTAGACCCAGTCATCTCTTCCAACCGCCACTCAAATGACCACAATTAAAACCAAAACATTTCCACATGGCCCTCATCTTCATCCATATAGACACTCATCATAAACTCTGGCTGGAGGTTTCCATGAGGGGCGCAGCCCAAGACAGTGTCCAAAATATGCACCCTTGCCCCTCATTTGTCTAAATTTAGGGTGGCCTGAAAACCCATCCTGTGAACAAGGAGTGATAATATAGGCCTGCTGTTAATACTGCTCTGCTTCTCCAATTTGAGGCCTACTGAATGTCAGGTATAGATTGCTTATGTGATTTGGCATCATGAGAGAACCCAAGCACTTCTGCAGGACTTTGAAGAACTCATTTGACCCAAAGGAATCCTATTCTCACTTGATGGAGTTCAGGACCTAACACAGGAAGACAAGAGACTTCATCCACAATGACTGATCATTTTGCCATTTTGGTTTTGGATGCACACATGGGATCTTCTTTAGATTTATCAGGAGCTGAGAATCTTAGCCACCCCCTCAATCAGGGCCTAGTGTCTGATTAAGACACATCCCTTTCCAAAGCAATTAAGCAAAGAGCCACACGTGATACCCATTCATTTAAATTTGAAAACTGTTTCTTCAGGCTTCTAAAAGGGGTGGCCTGAGGCAAAGACCTTCCTGACATTCAAGGCTACAGAACCATAGGTAAGCAAATGGACCAAATCAGGGTTTCTCCACTGAGACTCTACTGCTCACACTAATATCTGAGTTTTCAGAGATGTTTCCATTCCCTTCAGCTATCAAGAACATGGACATGTCACAGAGCTTGGAGGTGGTACATATCTTGGACAATAAATCATGAGCTTATTCTGGAGAGTGGCCAGAATTCAGGAAGAAAACAGGAACTTAGGAAGTTAGTAGTTGTTTCCTATCCATAAGGCAAACCACAGTCCGTTTATCAATTGTGAACGATGAATGCTGGGAAGCTTTCTACTAGACAGGACACCTCCATTGATGCATTCTCTTTTCTAATGTCTAAAACCACGGACACAGTGGATACACAGACATAGAAACACTTGCCTTGTCAAAAGAGTAACTAGAAACAGTCGACTCCAAACCAAACCAACCACCTTTTCTACCTATTCTCAGAACATGAGACAAAACCATAAACTCACACCCACACACATAAAGGCACCTCCTTCCCAAAAGTGGGTGTGTGACTATCCAGAGTGTCCTCTGACTGGTGGGCCATACTATGTTCCTCTCGAAATGGCCTTTCCACTTTCAGATCATGTCTCCTTGGCCAACTCTGTGATGCTGTGAGGAGCCTGCAGTTAGCCACTACCTGCTATCTCAGAAAAGGCCCCTCTTCAGAGCTCAACTGGCATTTGGCCATCCTCACATCAGTAGGTACCAAGAAAGTCTTACTTGTACTTGGTAAATCCAAACAAGTGAGCCCACTGGGACTGGGACTGGGACTGGCTCTCGGTGCCTGGCTTCTTGCATCACAATTTAAGAGAGTTCCATCACCAAGGAAGTTAGCTAGGTCACTTCCTTCAGGAACTGAATGAGGTCCCTCTCTTGGCAACAACTTTGTCCTAACAGTTTCTTCCAAGGGTCCCTTTAGATGGAGGCTGCTCCTACTTTGTGTGACAATTTGACTAGTTAAAATGGTATATCAAAATAGGCACCTGGGAACAGCTCTCCACGCAGGCCTGGTTAGGTCCATTTTCTCTACATTAAGAAGAGAAAGGCTGATGCATACACATCCCTTCATCCTGTTCAGGTTGTTTGCCATGGAAGATGGCTTTTGCTCTCTCAGATCCTTCATAGCTGCCTACATCTTCTCCAGGGATCATTTCTGCATCGAACTTTGAGGTTCTCAGCAGTTGGAAGATACCCTACATTACTGTATTGTAAGATGAACTCTGTCCCTGCTCTTTTGTAATTTTAGATTGAGGCAACAGTGTATGGTTAGGGTTAATTACAGGTTCGATTTGGGTTAGGAATCATTCTGCGGGATGAATAATGGTCTTGGGAACCTGCAATATTTATAGGAATATAGAGATGAAATATAAGTATGAAAACAGAAATCTAGGTAAGATTTGAAGCTCAGAAGTGCATTGGGCAACTGATTGTGATATGTAGCTTTGAATTACGTTCTGCATACATGTTTCAGAAAAATCGATATACAATAGCATAGGACCTTGTACCTTGGATGATTGAATGTAGTAGAGAACATCCACTCAAAAAGGGATAGTTGATAGGATCAGGAAGATAGTCAGTATGTTTCGGAAGAAGAGTGAGTATAGGATTTGGACCAAAGTTCATAAGCAATAGGGTTTCGGTTAGAGAGTGAATGTCAATGTCAGCACATGTGAAGGGTCAGTCACAATGTTGAACTGGAGAAAATATGTAGGAAAGTAGATATCAATAGAGACATTAGGAAATCAGGAAAAGTACAAAGTGAGTGAAAAAATTAGACATTTTCAATGGTATTGAGGTTGAATATATAATCTTAGGAAGAAACAAATATGTAGTCACCAATAGGATTGACATTTGAGAGCATTAGGCAACCTGGTCATGGATGTTTTTAGTAATCCATGTTCAGTTTCCATTTAGGCTTTGGTACAGTCATACGTGTGAATTTTGCATTTTGTGTCCAGAATATTACTGTGATACCATGCATATGTAGATCAGGTGATATGAGTATTTCTTCCACCATTTCTGGGAGCAATATTTTGAAGATGTATAAATTAGTATTGGGGATACAAAGAGGTGTAACCTGTGTCTATTAATATAGAGATAATGCATGAATAGACCATACTGTGAATAAATAATATAACTGGTTCCACTTTACAAAATGTATTGAATTGATATCAGAAAATATATAAGAAATCTTTTATTGATATAAAATCATTCATTCCAACCAGTTATACATCTAATAGTGATATTATAGTTATGGTTTATCATAAAGTGTGTGTCCGTTTTGCTTTAAAAGTGATAAAGGAAATCGAAAATAATGTGTTTGGAAAGAAATCTCATGAAAAGATCAGTCAAGAAACATGGAGGAAAACATGTGTTCTGAAGCAGGAAGTGATTGAAATTGAAACAAATGCCTATAAATTTGCTAAATTGTGGAGGAAATATATATCCTATGATGTGCATAAACTGAAGAAATTGTAATGTCCCAGTGTTGAATAAAAATGAACGTCGATATACACATCATGTCCCATAGGAATCTACTTGCATTGATGATAAACTGTGTCAGTTACTGTAGAAATGTTAGGATTTGTATGCACCATTCACTGAAGTTAGTTTTCAGCACTAGGAATCAAATATGTATTTCAGGTGGATGAAATTTTCTGAGAATAATCTTGTGAAACGTTGATTATAAATCCACGTTCATGAACATGAATGAAATTAGGAAGTGTATATAAGACATATATTTCATATTTTGAAAAATATGGAGAGAGTGTGTATATATATATATATATATATATATATATATATATATATATATATATATATACACACACACACACAGAGAGAGAGAGAGAGAGACATTAAAAATAGCAATATATGCCAATCAAAATTCACCATGAAATATATATCATCCACAGATCCAAAAATATTCATTTTACTGAACAAAGATTTGTGTATAATTTTGTTCTCTAGGAAGCTCACCCATAGGTTGAATTTTCAGTTCCAACGGCGTTTATGAGGAGTGATCTCTTCTCTCAATTTGTATCTGCCAAGTCAGCCACCTCACAAGAATGTACGTGTAGTACCAGGTAGGATTCTCTATGTGCATATAAAAATATATGTGCTGAGTAGGCTACAGAGAAAGAGAGACAAGAATTCACATATTTGTTATCTTTAAAATCACATGGACAACTATTGCAACAAAAATTGTCTAGATTTATAACTCCTAACCTTTATAATGCAAAAGGCAAGTCCAACTATACACCATGCCTCCTCTGAACTGTTTGTATTTCTATTATGTTTGGGTTATTTTTCTGCCTCATATTCGGATTAGTAGTCAGACACTAGTAGGGTATGGTTTAGTGTCAGGGATTCAGTATTTCAAATGGAAAATTGGAAAATGAATCCAATATGTATGCAAATATGTCCTACAAAAAAGTCTTCCCACTCTCATCCAGAAAAATCCATTGACATTATCTTCACCCTATGTAAGATGCAATTCGAAGAGAAGAGTTAGAAAATCTGTGAATACATATCTGGAATGGAAAATGCTCAGGAGTTCACAACCTTGGAGGTGGTAGAGGAGTTTCCAAAAGTAAGTGACTGCATAAACACTCCACAAACATGGAACTCTGCTGGCCAAAAGCCTTCTTGAGAAACTGCCTCTGAGTTTGGACACATGAAATATATCTTGTTGTCCGGAGCTTTAGCTTCATTTCTGGTGAGACCATCAAAGCTGGATCTGCATCTATGTGACCTGGAGGACATCGTTTCTTATTTTCCATTGAACATTAGGTACCGGTGTTGATTTCTCTCTTTGTTGGTAAACTGTGGCCACTGGAAGCTTAGTGTCTCCCTGAGTGGACTGTGAAGCCATTTGGTCATCCTGAACTTTTTGTGGTGTTTCTTGCTGCTGCACTGGGAGTTTGGTATTTGCTTCACGAAATACAAGGAGTTCAACTAGGATATAGTGCTAGAGGGAGTTCTGTGACGTGTGTTGGGTCAGGGTCTGCAGGAGAATTCACCAACCAGGGTTCTATCCCACATAGCTTGCCCCCTTGACCATCGCAACCTGATTCTGAACATTGCTCAGAAACCTCTCCATATAAAAAGATGCCTTTTTATATAATAGTCTGCTGGCTGTACCAAGTCAGTCACAAGCTATTTGGAAGCCAATGGCTGATCCACATGGCCACACCACAGTTGTATTATCACACACCTGCCCACCACTGCTCTAGGCCCACTACTCAGCAGGCTCCAACTTACTGGCATCTCTGTTCCACACCATTTTCATGAAACCCAGCCAATCAAGGCACTATCTGTAACACTAATGATCAGCAAGAGAACAACCAATGGTTCTCCAGTGCCACTTGGTCATTGGGAATTTCAAAAACATCATTGTATTTATCTATCCATTTTTCAAGAATGAAGTTGGAGGCACTTTGGGGTTTCCATTCTTCCAGGAACCATTACATGGGGAGGACTCTCATTTCAATGAAAGCCCTGAAAAACTCTCACAGGCAAGGCTTCCCAAACAGTGGCCAAAAGGTCACATGAAGCCAGGCCCATTGAGGTCTACAACGGGAGGTCCATGTGTCTTTTGACTCTTAACTATGGCTGCCAAGTTTTTCAGAATAAAATCATGCCATATCCTTGCTGAGAATTTCAGTTCTCTGTGGAAAGCCACCCTGGGCCTAGATCTCAGGTTTCAAGGGCAACTCTTATGCGTGGCCTCCTAAAATCCCAACACAATTCATGGCAACACTTCTCTGAGGTCAGTTCCAGAACTCAGTCTCTAAGAGGAATCACACCAGAGTTCAAGCCCATGTGGACCCTGTTATCTCTTCCAACCGCCACACAAATGACCACAATTAAAACCAAAACATTCCCACATGGCCCTCATCTTCATCCATATAGACAGTCATTATAAACTCTGGCTGGAGGTTTCCATGAGGGGCGCAGCCAAGACAGTGTCCAAAATATGCACCCTTGCCACTCATTTGTCTAAATTCATGGTGGCCTGGACACCCTTCCTGTGAACCAGGAGTGATCAAAAAAGCCTGCCGTTAACGCTGCTCTGCTTCTCCAATTTGAGGCCTACTGACAGTCAGGTATAGATTCATTATGTGATTTGGCATCATGAGAGAACCCAAGTACTTCGCAGGACTTTGAAGAACTCATTTGACCCAAAAAAAAAAATCCCTATTCTCACTTGATGGAGGTCAGGAACCTATCGGAGGAAGGCAGGAGACTTCATCTACAATGACTGATCTTTTTGCCATTTTGGTTTTGGATGCACACATGGGATCTTCTTTACATCTATCAGGAGCTGAGAATCTTATCCACAGCCTCAAACAGAGCCTAGTGTCTGATTAAGACACATCCTTTTCCAAAGCAATTAAGCAAAGAGCCACAGGTGATGCACATTCATTTCCATTTGAAATCTGTTTCTTCAGGCTTCACAAAAGGGTGGCATGATGCAAAGACCTTTCTGACATTCAAGGCAACAGAACCAAAGGTAAGCAAATGGACCAAATCAGGGTTTCTCCACTGAGACTTTACTGCTCACACTGATATCTGAGTTTTCTGAGATGTTCCCATTCCCTTCAGCTATCAAGAACATGGACATGTCACAGAGCTTGGAGGTGGTACATATCTTGGACAATACATCATGAGCTTATTCTGGAGAGTGGCCAGAATTCAGGAAGAAAACAGGAACTTAGGATGTTAGTAGGTGTTTCCTATCCATAAGGCATACCACGGTCCATTCATCAATTGTGCAGGATAAATGCTGGGAAGCTTTCTACTAGACAGGACACCTCCATTGATGCATTCTCTTTTCTAATGTCGACAACCACGGACACAGTGGATACACAGACATAGAAAGTCGCCTTGTCAAAAGACTTACTAGAAACAGTCGACTCCAAACAAAACCAACCACATTTCCTACCTATTCTCAGAACATGAGACAAAACCGCAAACTCACATCCACAAACAAAGGCAACTCCTTCCCAAAAGTAGGTCTGTGACTATCCGGAGTGTCCTCTGACTGGTGGGCCATACTATGTTCTCCACAAAATGTCCTCTCCTGTCTCAGATCTTGTCTCCTTGGCAAACTCTGTGATGCTGTGAGGAGCCAACGGCTAGCCACTACCTGCTATTTCAGGAAAGGCTTCTCTTCAGAGCTCTCCTGGCATTTGGCCATCCTCACATCAGTAGGTACCAAGAAGGTCTGACTCTGTACTTGGTAAATCCAAACAAGTGAGCGCACTGGGACTGGGACTGGGACTGGCTCTCGGTGCCTGGCTTCTTGCATCAAAATTTCAGAGTGTTCCATCACCAAGGAAGTTAGGTAGGTCACTTCCTTCAGGAACTGAATGAGGTCACTGCCTTGGCAACAACTTTGCCCTAACCATTGCTTCCAAGGGTCACATTGGATGGAGGCTGCCCTTACTTCCTTTGACAATTTGACTAGTTTCAATGGTATATCAAAATAGGCACCTGAGAACAGCTCTCCACGCAGGCCTGGTTAGGTCCATCTTCTCTACCTTACAAAGAGAGAGTCTGATGCATACACATTCCTTTTTCCTGTCTAGATTGTTTGCCTTTGAAGATGGCTTTTGCTCTCACAGGTCCTTCATAGCGCTGACATCTTATCCAGGGATTATTTCTGCATTGAACTTTCAGGTTCTCAGCAGTTTGAAGACACCCTACATTCCTGTATTGTAAGACGAACTCTGTCCCTGCTCTTCTGTAATGTTAGATTGAGGCAACCGTGTATGGTTATCGTAAATAGCAGGTTTGATTTGGATTAGGAATCATTCTGCAGAATGAATAATGATCTTGGGAACCTGCAATATTTATAGGAATATAGAGATGAAATATACGTATGAAAACAGAAATCTACGTAAGATTTGAAGCTCAGAAGTGCATTGGGCAACTGATTGCGATACGTAGCTTTGAATTACGTTCTGCATACATGTTTCAGAAAAATCGATATACAATGGCATAGGACCATGCACCTTGGATGATTGAATGCAGTAGAGAACATCCATTCAAAAAGTGATAGTCGATAGGATCAGTAAGATAGTCAGTATGTTTTGGAAGAAGAGCTAGTATAGGATTTGGACCAAAGTTCATTAGCAATAGTGTTTCCGTTAGAGAGTGAATGTCAATGTCAGCACATGTGAAGGGTCAGTCACAATGTTGAACTGGAGAAAATATCTAGGAAAGTAGATACCAATAGAGACATTAGGAAATCAGTCAAAGAGTATCAAGTGAGTGAAAAAAATTAAACATTTTCAACAGTTTTGAGGTTGAATATATAATCTTATGAAGAAACAAATATGTAGTCACCAATAGGATTGACATTTGAGAGCATTAGGCAACCTGGTCATGGATGTTTTTAGTAATCCATGTTGAGTTTCCCTTTAGGCTTTGGTACAATCATACGTGTGACTTTTGCATTTTGTGTCCAGAATATTACTGTGATAACATGCATATGTAGATCAGGTGACATGAGTATTTCTTCCACCATTTCTGGGAGCAATATTTTAAAAATGTATAAATTAGTATTGGGGGTACAACGAGGTGTACCCTGTGTCTATGAATATAGAGATAATGCATGAATAGACCATAATGTGAATAAATAATATAACTGGTTACACTTTAAATAATGTATTGAATTGATATCAGAAAATGTATAAAAAATCTTTTATTGATATATAATCATTCATTCCAACCAGTTATACATCTTATGATGATATTACAGTGATGGTTTATCATGAAGTCTGTTTCAGTTTTGCTTCAAAACTGATAAAGGAAATCGAAAATAATGTGTTTGGAAAGAAGTCTCATGAAAAGACCAGTCAAGAAACACGGAGGAATGCATGTGTTCTGAAGCAGGAAGTGATTGAAAGTGAAACAAATGCCTATATATTTGCTAACCTGTGGAGGAAATATATATCCTATGATGTGCATAAACAGAAGAAATTGTAATGTGCCAGTGTTGAATTAAAATGAACATCAATATACACATCATGTCCATTGGAATCTACTTGCTTTGATGATAAACTGTGTCAGTTACTGTAGAAATATTAGGATTTGTAAGCACCATTCACTGAAGTTAGTTCTCAGGACGAGGAAACAAATATGTATTTCAGGTGGTTGAATGTTTCTGAGAATAATCTTGTGAAAAGTTGATTATATATCCACATACATGAATATGAATGAATTTAGAGAGTGTTTAATAAGACACATTTTTTTCATATTTTGAAAAATCTAGAGAGTGTATATATATATATATATATATATATATATATATATATATATATATATATATGTAAAACTCATGGAGAAATATTACAATTAAAATTTGACAAGATTTATAATACATACCCTTGATAAAGCCGAAGGCAAATCCAAGTATATACCATGCCTCCTATGAAAGGCCTGTATTTCTATTCTGTTACGTTTCTTTTTATCCATCATATTAGCATTAGTAGTCAGAGTCTATTAGGGTATGTGTTAGTGTCAGGGATCGTTATTTCAAATGAAAATAGAAAAATGAATCTAATGTGTATGCAAATATGTGCTACACAAAAATCTTGCCACTCTCATCCAGAACAATTCCTTGACATTTACTTCGCTCCAAGTAAGACACAATTAGTGGAGAGGAGTTCGAAAACCTGTGATTACATATGTGGAACTGAAAATGTTCAGGAGTTCACAACATTGGAGGTGGTAGAGCAGTTTCCAAAAGTAAGGGAGAGGTTAAACACTCCACAAACTTGGAGCTCTTCTGGCCTAAAGACTCTTTGAGAAAATGCCTCTCAGGTTGGGCACATGAAATATATGAAGTTGTCAGGAGATTTAGCTTCCTTTGTTGTGACACCATCAAATGTGGGTCTGCATCTATGTGACCTGGAGGAAATGGTTCCTTATTTTCTAATGAACATGAGACAGCAGTTCTGAATTCTCTTTTTCTTGGTAAACTGTGGCCACTGGGTGTTAAGTTTCACCCCGTGTGGTCTGTGAAGCCGTTTGGTCATCCTCCATTTTCGTGGTGTTTCTTACTGCTGCACTGGGAGTTTGGAATTGGCTTAATGAAATACAAGGAGTTCAACTGGCACACAATTCTGGAGGGAGCTCTGTCACGTGTGATTGGTCAGGGTCTTCAGGAGAATTTTCGAAACATGGATCTATCCCACATAGCTTTCCCCCTTGACTATAGCAACCGAATTCTGAACATTGCCCTGAATTATCTCAATATAACAAGATGCCTTTACATATAAGGGTCTGCTGCCTGCACCATGTCAGTCACAAGTATTTTCGAAGCCAATGGCCGATCCACGTGGTCCCACAACAGATATTTATTCACAACCATATAGTCCACTGCTCTAGCCCCAATACTCAGCAGGCTCCAACTTATGACATCTCGGTTCTATACCATTTTCATGACAACCAGTCAATCAAGGAACTGTCTGGTACACTCATGATCAGCAACAGGACATCCAAAGTTTCTCCAGTGCCACCTGGTCATGGGAATATTAAAAATTTCATGGTATTTATGTAGCCATTTTTCAAGGATGATGTTGGAGGCACTGTGGGTTTCAATTCATTCAGGAACCATTAAATGGTGAGTAAGCTCATTTCAATGAAAGCTCTGGAGAACTCTCACAGACAAGGCTTCCCAAAGAGTGGCCAGAAGGTCACATGAAGCCAGGCTCATTGAGGTCTACAATGTGAGGTACATGTGTGTTTTGAGTGTCAACTATGACTTCCAAGTCTTTCAGTAAAAAAATCATGTGTTATCCTGGCTGAGATTCCCAGTGCTCAGTGGAAAGCCACCCTGGGCCTAGATCTCAGTTTCCAAGGGCTAATCTCATGTGTGGCCTCCTATAATCCCAACACAATTCATGGCAATACTTCTCTCAGGTGAGTTCCAGAACTCAGGCTCTAAGGAGTATCAGAGCAGAGTTCAAGCCCTGGTGGACCAAGTCATCTCTTCCAACCGCCACACAAATGACCACAATTAAAACCAAAACACTCCTACATGGCCCTCATCTTCTTCCATAAAGACACTCATCATAACATATGGCTGGAGGTTTCCATGAGGGGCACAGCCCAAGACAGTGTCCAAAATAAGCTCCCTTGCCCCTCATTTGCCTAAAGTCAGGGTGGCTTGGACACCCTTCTTCTGAACCAGGAATGATCTGTAAGGGTAAAAGAAATTGAAATTAAAGTGTTAAAGTTAAAGTGTAAAAGACCGGGTGTTGTAAAGTTTCTAATCTTCAAGGCCTGGTTTAAAATGTAAAGGACCAGGTATTTTTAAGTTTCCATGCTACACGCAAAACCTGAAATTCCTGTAAATTGTAGGACAATTTCTGGACTGCCCAGTAAATATTCCCCCTTACCGCCTGGTTGTTTAATAACCTAGGACCCTGTGTGGCCTACCACATATGCATCGCAGGGCCTAAATCAATCAATTTCAATGTGTACCCCGCTTTAGAATTGACCTATCACTCCCGCCTGACGTGTTCAAGCCAATGAATGAACTAATCATGTTTAGGATTTGTTGTTTCATTTTCCCACAGTGTATGATGATTTGCTAAAGGAGACTGTGATATATGTAAAGTCTCACACTCCCCAAATTGTGTACTTAAGCACTGCTCAACCCCTGCTCGGGGATCTGGGCTGCTCTCCCTTCTTGAGTGAGCACAGAGCACCAGCATGCTGGATTGGATCCTCAATAAATGTCTTTTGCTGTTGCATGAGCCTTGGTCTCATACATGAACATGAATGAAATTAAGGAGTGTATAATAAGACACATATATTTCATATTTTGAATAATCTATAGAGTGTAGATTTTTCACAAAACACATACAGAGATATTAAAAAGTAGCAATATATATGCCAATCAAAATTCATCATGAAATACATATCATACACAGATCCAAAAATCTTTATTTTACTGAAAATCGATTTATGTGTAATGTTGTTCAACTAGGAAGCTCACGCAAATGTTGAATTTTCAGTTCCTACAGCGTTTAGGAGGAGGGATCTCTTCTCAAAATTTGTATCTGCCTAGTCAGCCACCTCACAATAATGTACGTGTGGTACCAGGTAGGATTCTATTTGTGCATATAAAAATACATGTGCTGAATAGGCAACAGAGAAAGGGAGACAGGAATTCACATATCTGATACCTTTCAAAACACATGGAGAACTATTTCAATTAAAAATTAACCAGATTTTTAACAACTACCCTTTATCATGCAAAAGGCAAGTCCAACTATACACTATGCCTCCTCTGAATTGCTTGTATTTCTATTCTGTTTGGGTTATTTTTCTCCATCATATTAGCATTAGTAGTCAGAGTCTAGTAGGGTATGCTTTAGTGTCATGGATTCAGTAATTCAAATGAAAATAAAGGAAAATGAATCCATTGTTTACGCAAATATGCACTACAAAAAATCTTTCCACTCTCTTTCAGAGCAATGCCTTGACATTACCTTCACCCCAAGTAAGACACAATTAGAGGACAAGAGTTAGAAAATCTGTGAATACATATCTGGAATGGAAAATGCTCAGGAGTTCACAAGCTTGGACATTTTAGAGGAGTTTTCAAAATTAAGGGACAGGATAAACAGTCCACAATCATGGAACTCTGCTGGCCTAAAGACTTCTTGAGAAACTGCCTCTGAGGTTGGGCACTTGAAATATATTTTCTTTTCAGGAGCTTTAGCTTCCTTTGTAGTGATACCATCAAAGATGGGTCTTCATTTATCTGACCTGGAGGACATGGTTTCTTATTTTCCAAAGAACATGAGGCAGCAGTGCTCAATCCTACCTTTGAAGGTAAACTGTGGCCACGGATGGGTAAGTGTCTCCCCGTCTTGACTGTGAAGCCAATTGGTCATCCTACAATTTTCGTGGTGTTTCTTGCTGCTGCACTGGGCTTTTGGTATTTCCTTCATGAAATACAAGGAGTTCAACTGGGACACAGTGCTGGAGCGAGTTCTGTCACGTGTGGAGGGTCAGGGTCTACAGGAGAATTCACCAACCAGGCTTCTATCGCACATAACTTGCAACATTGTCCATAGCAAACTGATTCTGAACATTGTCCTGAAACCTTTCCTTATAACAAGATGCCTTTACATATAAGGGTCTGCTAGCTGCACCATGTAAGCCACAAGCCATTTAGAAGTTAATGGCAGACTCACATGGCCCCACCACAGATATTTTATTATACACCTGCACACCACAGCTCTGGGCCCTCTTCTCAGCACTCTCCAACTTACTTACATCTCTGTTCTACACAATTTTCGTGAAACCCAGTCAGTCAAGGCACTGTCTGGTACACTCATGATCAGCAACAATACATCCAAAGGTTCTCCAGTGCCACCTGGTCAGGGGAATTTCAAGGTATTTATGGAGCAATTTTTCAAGGATGAAGTTGGAGGCACTGTGGGTTTCAATTCATTCAGGAACCATTAAATGTTGAGGAACCTCATTTCAATGAAAGCTCTAGAGAACTCTCACAGGTAAGGCTTCCCAAAGAGTGGCCAAAATATACATATATTTCATATTTTGAAAAATCTTGACAGTGTATATCTATATCTATATCTACACACACACACACACACACACAAACACACACAGACATTAAAAACTAGCAATATATATGCCAATCGAAATTCATCATGAAATATATATCATCCACGTATTCAAAAATATTCATTTTACTGAACATGGATTTATGTATAATGTTGTTCAACTAGAAAGCTCACCCATAGGTTGAATTTTCAGTTCCAACAGCGTTTAGGAGGACTGAACTTTTCTCACAATTTGTATCTGCCAAGTCAGCCACCTCAGAAGAATATATGTGTGATACAAGGTACAATTCTATATGTGCATATAAAAATATATGTGCTGAATAGGATACAGAGAAATGGGGGAGACAGGAATTCACATATTTCATAAGTTTAAAAATACATGGACAACTCTTTCAACAAAAAAATTGACTAGATTTATAACTCCTACCCTATATAATGGAAAAGGCAATTCCAACGGTACACCATGGCTCCTCTGATGTGTTTGTATTTCTATTCTGTTTGGGTTACTTTTCTCCATCAAGTTAGGATTAGTTGTCAGAGTCTTGTAGGGTATGGGTTAGTGTCAGGGATTCAGAATTTCGAAAGGAAAATTGGAAAATGAATCCAATGTGTATGCAAATATGTGCTACACAAAAATCTTCCGACTCTCATCCAGAACAATGCCTTGACCTTAACTTCGTCCCAAGTAACACATGTAGAGAAGATGAGTAAGAAAATCTGTGAGTACATATCTGGAATTGAATATGCTCAGGAGTTCACAACCTTGCAGGTAGAAGGGGAGTTTCCAAAAGTAAGGGACAATGTAAACACTCCACAAACATGGAGCTCTGCTATCCTAATGACTTCTGGAAAAACTGCCTCAGATGTTGGGCTCTTGAAATATATGTTGTTGTCAGGAGCTTTAGCTTCATTTGTAGTGAGACCATAAAAGCTGGATCTGCATCTATGTGACCTGGAGTAGATGCTTTCTTATTTACCAATGAAAATGAGGCAGCATTGATGAATTCTCTCTTTCTGGGTCAACTGTGGCCACTTGGGGCTCAGTGTCTCCTCATGTGGACTCTGAAGCCATTTGATCATCCTCCAATTTTTGTGATCTGTTTTGCTGCTACACTGGGAGTTCAGTATTTGCTTCACGAAATACAAGGAATTTAACTGGGACACAGTGCTGGAGGGAGTTCTGTCACGTGTGGTGGAACAGGGTCTGCAGGAGAATGCACAAACCAGGCTTCTTTCCAACATAGCTTGCCACCTTGACCATAGCAACCTGATTCTGAACATTGCCCTGAAACTTATCCATATAACAAGAATCATTTACATATAATGGTCTGCTGGATACACCATGTCAGTCACAAGGCATTTGGAAGCCATTGGCAAATCCAGATAGAAGCACCACAGATGTTTTATCTCACACATGCCCACCTTTGCTCTTGGTCCACTATTCAGCAGGCTCCAACTTACTGGCATCTCTGTTCTACACCATTTTCGTGAAACCCAGCCAATCAAGGCACTGTCTGGTACACTCATGATCACCAACAGGATATCCAATGGTTCTCCACTGCCTCCTAGATATGGGAATTTCAAAAATTTAATGGTATTTATCGAGCCCATCTTTCAAGGTTGAAGTTGGAGTCACTGAGTGTTTCATTTAATTCAGTAATCATTAAATGGTGAAGAAGCTCATTTCAATGAAAGCTCTGGAGAACTCTAACTGCTAAGGCTTCTAAAAAAGTGGCCAAAATGCCACATGAAGCCAGGCCCATTGAAGTCTACAATGTTAAGTGCATTTGTGTTTTGACTCTCAACTATGGCTGCCAAGTGTTTCAGAATAAAATTATGTGATACGCTGGCTGAGATTCCCAGTGCTCTGTGGAAAGCCACCCTGGGAATAGATCTCTGTTTCCAATGGCGACTCCCATGTGTGGCCTCCTAATATCCCAACACAATTCATGGCAATACTTCTCTGAGGACAGTTCCAGGACTCAGTCTCTATGGGGTATCACACCAGAGTTCAAGCCCAGGTGGACCCAGTCATCGCTTCCAACTGCCACACAAATAACCACAGTTAAAACCAAAACACTCCCACATGGCCCTCATCTTCTTCCATATAGACACTCCTCATAATCTCTGGCTGGATGTTTCCATGAGGGGCGCAGCCCAACACGGTGTCCAAATAAGCTCGCTTGCCCATCATTTTCCTAAAGTCAGGGTGGATTGTACACCCTTCCTGTGAACCAGGAGGGATCAAATATGCCTTCCAGTAATACTGCTCTGCTTCTCCAATTTGAGGCCTACTGACTGTCGGTATAGATTTTTTATGTGATGTGGAGTCATGAGAAAACACAAGCATGTATGCAATTGCCTTTGCAGGGCTTTGAAGAACTCATTTGATTCAAAGGATCCCTATTCTCACTTGATGGTGGTAAGGAACCTAACAGAGGAAGGCGAGAGACTTCATCAACAATGACTGATCTTTTTCCCATTTTGGTTTTGGATGCACACATGGGATCATTCTTTAGATCCATCAGGTGCTGAGAACCTAAGCCACAGTCTAACACAGGGCCAAGAGACTGATTCAGACACATCCATTTCCAAAGCAATTAACAAAGAGCCACAGGTGATGCCCATTTAATTCCATTTTAAAACTGTTTTCTTCAGGCTTCACAAACTGTGTCCTGAGGCCAAGACCTTCCTCACATTCAGGGGAAGAGAAGAATTGGTTAGCAAAAGGCCCAAAGCAGAGTTTCTCCACTGAGGCTTTCCTGGTAACACAGATATCTGAGTTTTTTGAGATGCTAGCCATTCCCTTTAGCTACCCACTACATGGCCTTGTCACAGAGCTTGGAGGTGGTACATATCTTGGACACAAAACCATGAGCCTATTCTGGAGAGTGGCCAGATTTAGGAAGAAAACAGGAACTTAGGAAATTAGTAGGTGTTTTCCATCCATAAGGGAAGCCACAGTCCATTCATCAATTGGGCAGGATGAATGCTGGGAAGGATTCTACTAAACTGGACACATCCAATGATGAATTCTCTTTTCAAATGTCGACAACCACGGACACAGTGGGATACACAGACATAGAAACACTCACTTTGTGAAACGACTTACTAGGAACAGTCCACTCCAAACCAAACAAACCACCTTTTTTACCTATTCTTAGAACATGAGACAAAACCACAAACTCACACTCACACCCACAAAGGCACCTCCTTCCCCCAAAGAGGTCTGTGACAATCCGGAGTGTCCTCTGACTTGTGGGCCTTATTATGTTCCCTGAAATGTCCTGTCCTGTCTCAGATCTGGTCTCCTTGGCCAAATCTGCGAAGTGGTCAGGAGCCAGCTGTGAGCAACTACCTGCTTTCTCAGGAAAGGCCCCTCTTCTGAGCTCTCCTGAAATTTGGCCATTCTCACATCAGTAGGTACCAAGAAAGACTGACTCTGTTCTTTGTAAATCCAAATAAGTGAGCCCACTGGGAATGGTACTGGGACTGCCTCTGGTTGCCTGGCTTCCTGGATCCCAAGTTCAGAGAGTTCTATCATCAAGGAAGTGAGGAAGGTCACCTCCTTTGTGAACTGAATGAGGTCACTGCTTTGGAAACCACTTTGTCCTAAAATTTGCTTCCAAGGTTCCCATGAGATGGAGGCTGCCCCTATTTCCTGTGATACTTTCACAACTGAGAATTGTATATCAACCATAGGCAGCCGGGAACAGCTGTCCACACTGGCCTGGTTTGGTCCATCTTCTCTACATTAAGAAGAGTGAGGCTGATTCTGACACATCCCTTCATCCTGACCGGGTTGTTTGCCATGGAAGATGACTTTTGCTCTCTCAGGTCCTTCATAGCTGCCTAAATCTTCTCCAGGGATCATTTCTGCATGGAACTTTGAGGTTCTCAGAGGTGGAAGATCCCCTACATTCCTGTATTGGAAGACCAATTCTGTCCCTCCTCTTCTGTAAAGTTAGATTGAGGGAACATTGTATGGTTAAGGTTAATAACAGGTTCCATTTTGGTTAGGAATCATTCTCTGGGATGAATAATGGTATTGGGATTTTGCGATATTTTCAAGAATATATAGGTGAAATATAAGTATGAAAAAAGAAATCTAGGTAATTTTTGAAGGACAGAAGCGAATTGGCCCCATGATTGGGATTCTTAGCTTTCAATTATGTTCTGCACAGGTGTCTCAGATAAATTGATATACAGTGGCATAGGATCTTGTCTTTTGGATGATTGAATGTCGAAGAGAACATCTGGTCCAAAAGGGATAGTTGGTGGATTAGGAAGATATTCGGTAGGTTTAGAATGAAGAGTGTGTATAGAATTTCGACCAAAAGATCTTTAGCAATAGGGTTTTGGGTAGAGACTGAAAGTAAATGTCAGCACATGTGAAGAGTCAGTCACAGTGATAAACTGGGGAAAAAATACAGGAAATCAGATATCAATAGAGACATTAGGAAATCAGGACAAGTATAAAGTGAGTGATAGGATTAGAAATTTTCAACAGGGTTGAAGTTGAATATGTAATTTCAGGAAGAAACAAATATGTAGTCACCAATAGGATTCACTTTGAGAGCATTAGGCAACCTGGATATGGATTTTTTTTTTAATCCATGCTCACTTTCCATTTAGGATTTGGTCCAATCATAAGTGTGACCTTGCTTTTTGTTTCCACAATATTACTGTGATTAATGTATATATAGATCAGATGACATGAGTATTTCTTCCACCATTTCTGGGAGCAATATTTTGAAGACATATAATTTAGTATTGTGGGTACAAATAGGTATAGGCTGTGTTATACGAATATAGAGATAATGCATGAATAGACCATACTGTGAATAAATAATATAACTGGTTCCAAATTTAAATAATGGATTGAATTGATATCTGGATATATACTGGAAAACTTATATTGATATTCATACAATCATTCGTACCAGTTATACATCTAATGGTAATATTAGTGTTATGGTTTATCATGAAGTGTCTGTGAGTTTTGCTTCTAAAATGATTATGGAAATCAAAAATAATGTGCTTGGAAAGAAGTCTCATTAAAACAACAGTCACGAAACCTGCGGGAATACATATGTTCTGAAGCAGGAAGTAATTGAAAGTGAAAAAAATCCTATGAATTTGTGAATTTGTGAATGAAAAATGTATTCTATTATGTGCAAAAACTGAAGAAATATTAATGTACCAGTTTTGAATAAAAATGAACGTCAAAGTACATATCATGTCCCATAGGAATCTACTTGCATTGATGTTAAACTGAGTCATTTACTGTAGCAATATTAGGATTTGTATGCACCATTCACTGAAGTTAGCTTTCAGTACTAGGAAACAAATATATATTTCAGGTGGATTAATATTCCAGAGAATATTCTTATGAAAAGTTTAATAAAAATCCACATTCATTAACATCAATGAATTTAGGGAGTATATAATAAGACACATACATTTCATATTTTGAAAAATCTGGAGAGTTTATACATATATATATGCACACACACACACACACACACACACATATACATTAAAATGTAGCAATATAAATGCCAATCAAAATACATCATGAAATATATATCATCCACAAATCCAAAAATCTTCACTTTTCTGAACATCAATTTAAGTATAATGTTGTTCAACTAGGAAGCTCACCCATAGTTTGTTTTGTAAGTTCCAACAGCATTTAGGAGGAGTGATCTCTTCTCACAATTTGTATTTGCCAAGTCAGCAACCTCACAAGTATCTACGTGTGATACCAGGTAGGATTCTATATGTGCATATAAAAATACATGTGCTGAATAGGGTACAGAGAAATGGAGACAGGAATTCTCATATTTGTTAACTTTAAAAACACATGGAGAAGGGAGGGGCAGAGCCGCCAACCGCGCCTGTAAGATAGGCGGACCTGCGAGCCACCGGTAGAACAGGCCTAGCGGCCCGCAATCGTACAAAACACATCGCCCTGGTTGGGGGTTGGGCAGAGCCGCTGCGCGCCTGCAAGGAACGCGGACATGCGACCCACAGGGAGTACAGGCCCAGCAACCCGTGGAGGGGCAGAGACACCCCTTGCAACTTCTAGATAGGTGAACCTGTGACCCACCGGCAGAAGAGTCCCAGCTGCCTTCAGAGGGGCAGAGCCGGCCCCCGCGCCTGCGAAGTAGGCAGACCTGCGAACACCGACAGACCAGGCGCTAGGCCCCACCACGGTGCTAGACACATAACCAGGTTTGGGGAGGGGCCGAGCCACTGCCCGTGCCTGGAAAGCAGGTGGACCTCTCACCCTCTGGCAGAACAGACCCAGCAACTTACCAGCCTGGTAGATATATCGCCCCGGTTTAGGGAGGGGCAGAGCTGCCACTCGCGCCTGCAATGTAGACAGCCCTGCAATCCACAGACAGAAGAGGCCCAGCGGCACGCGGAGGGGCAGAGCCGACACCTGCGCCTGCAAGGTAGGTGGACCTGTGACCCACTGGCTGAACAGGAGAAGCGCCCGAAGAGGGGTAGAGCAACTGCCCGCTCCTGCAAGGTAGGCGGACAGGCTACCGACCGGCAGAACAGGTCCAGAGGGCTGCTGGTGTGGTAGGCACATTGCCCCAATTGGAGGAGGGGCAGAGCCACCGCCCACACCTGTGAGGGAGACTTTTCATGAATTCAATAGCAATATAAACATTTAGGGGTAAAATTCAATAACACAAAAGTTCCACCAAACAGAAAAAAACTCGAACAGTAGGAAAAGACAAGGAAAGAAATGACCACAAGCAATGCAGGTCAACTCAACATTAGAAGAGGTAATATCTGCAGCAGATGGAGTGTCAGATAAAGAATTTAGGATATACTTGCTTCCGATGATCTGAGTCAACAGGGAGACATTAGACAGCAAAATCAGACAATGAAAGATCACTTCAACAATAAATTACATAAACAAATCCAAGAAGCAAAAGATCAACTATACAGGGAGATAGAGGTTATAAAAAAAAACAAACAGAAATCATAGAAATGCAGGAAGCAATAAACCAACTTAAAAACTCAATTGAGAATACTACCAGCAGAGTAGATCACGTAGAAGATAGAACATCAGACAATGAAGACAAAGTATTTCAACTTGAAAAGAACATAGACAGCTCAGCAAGACTGTTAAGAAACCATGAGCAGAAAATCCAAGAAATATGGGATAACATGAAGAGACCAAACTTAAGAGTAATTGGGATACATGAAGGTATACAGGTGCAAAACAAAGGAATGAGCAATCTATTCAATGAAATAATATGAGAAACCTTCCCAGACATGAAGAATGAGACAGAATCCCAAATCATAGAAGCCTACAGGATGCCAAATGTGCAAAATCATAAGAGATAAAGACCTAGACATATTATAATGAAGATGCCAAACATACAGAATAAAGAGAGAATTTTAAAAGCTACAAGAGAAAGGAAGCAGATTACATTTAGGGGTAAACCAATCAGGATAACAGCTGATCTTTCAACACAGACTCTGAAAGCTAGAAGATCCTGGAATAACATTTTTCAAACACTGAAAGAAATTGGGTTCCAACCAAGAATTGTGTATCCAGCGAATTTAAGCTTGAGGATGGAAGATAAAATTAAAACCTTCCATGATAAACAAAAGTTAAAAGAATTTGCAGCTAGAAAACCCTTTCTTCAAAAGATCCTTGGCAAAACATTATAGGAAGACGAAATGGAAAATAACAATGAAAACCAACAGTGGGAGGTAGTACAGTAAAGGGGGGAAAAATAATCAAAGAGGAAAAAAAAAAACATGGTTAGTAACATAAATAAACAAATATGGCTGGAATAACAACCCATATCTCAATAGTAACCCTAAATGTTAATGGCTTAAACTCACCAATTAAGAGACACAGGCTAGTAGAATGGATCACGAAAGAAGACCCAACAATTTTCTGCCTGCAGGAGACGCATTTGATAGGAAAAGAGAAACATAGACTGAAGTTGAAAGGTTGGGAGAAATCATATCACTCATATGGACTTCGGAAACAAGCAGGAGTGTCCATACTCAGATCAAATAAAATAGATGTCAAGCCAAAGTTAAGCAAAAGGGATAAAGAGGGACACTACATACTGCTCAAGGGAACCATACACCAACAAGACATAATAATCATAAATATATATGCCCCAAACAATGGTTCAGCTATGTTCATCAAAAAAACTCTTCTCAAGTTCAAGAGTCTGATAGACCACAATACAATAATCATGGGAGACTTCAACACACCTCTCTCACTACTGGACAGATCCTCCAAACAAAAGTTGAATAAGGAAACTATTGAACTGAATAACACAATTAATAACATAGACTTAATAGACATATATAGAATATACCACCCAACATCAAGCAGTTACACTTTTTTCTCAGCAGCACATGGATACCTCTCAAAAATAGATTATATATTATGTCACATGGCAACTCTTAGACAATATAAAGGAGTATAGATATTACCAGGCATCTTATCTGATCATAATGGAATGAAACTGAAAAATCAACAATAAAAGAAGGAAGGAAACTTCATGCATCACTTGGAGAATGAACAATACGTACTGAATGATCAATGGGTTATAGAAGACATCAAGGAGGAAAATAAAAAATTCTTAGAGATAAATGAAAAAGACAGACGGAACATATCAGAATCTATGGGACACATTGAAAGCAGTTCTAAGAGGAAAATTCATTGCTTGGAGTTCTTTCCTTAAAAAAAGAAAAAAAAAACAAATAAATGATCTCATAGTTCATTTCAAAATCCTAGAAAAAAAAGAGCAAAACAACAGCAAAAGAAGTAGAAGGCAAGAAATAATTAAAATCAGAGCTGAAATTAATAAAATCAAAACAAAAGAATCAATTGAAAAATTTGACAATACTAAAAGTTGAAAAATAAATAAAATTGACAGACTCTTAGCCATGTTAACAAAGAGAAGAAGAGAGAGAACTCAAATTACTATCATACTGGATGAAAATGGCAATATCACAACAGACACTTCTGAAATACAGAAGATAATCAGAAATTATTTTGAATCCTTATACACCAATAAATTAGAAGATAGTGAAGGCATTGATAAATTTCTTAAGTCATATGATCTGCCCAGATTGAGTCAGGAGGATATAGACAACCTAAGCAGACCAATATTAATTGAGGAAATAGAAGAAACCATCCAATGACTACCAACTAAGAAAAGAACAGGACCGAATGGGTATACAGCAGAGTTTTTCAAAACCTTTAAAGAGGAACTAATACCAGTACTTTTCAAGATATTTCAGGTAATAGAAAAAGAGAGAGAACTTCCAAATTCATTTTAGGAGGCCAATATCACCCTGATTCATAAAACAGACAAAGACACTTCAAAGAAACAAATCTACAGACCAATATCTCTAATGAACCTAGATGCAAAAATCCTCAATAAAATTCTGGCGAATCAGATACAAAAACATATTTAAAAAATTGTGCAACATGATCAAGTAGGATTCATCCCTGGGATACAAGGCTGGTTCAATATACGGAAATCAATAAATGTATTCACCACATCAATAGACTTAAAAATAAGAACCATATGATCACCCCAATAGATGCAGAAAAAGTATTCAACAAAGTACAGCATCCCTTTATGTTCAAAACTCTAGAAAAACTAGGGATAACAGGAACATACCTCAATATTGTAAAAGCAATCTATGCTAAGCCTCAGGCTAGTATCATTCTGAATTGTGAAAAAAATTGAAAGCATTCCCTCTAAAATCTGGAACAAGACAGGGATGCCTTCTCTCACGACTTCTGTTCAACATAGTTCTCGAAACACTGGCCAGAGAAATTAGACAAATGAAAGAAATTAAAGGCATAAAATTAGGAAAAGAAGAACTTAAATTATCACTATTTGCAGATGACATGACTCTATACCAAGCAGACCCAAAAGGGTCTACAAAGAAACTATTAGAGTTAGTAAATGAATTCAGCAAAGTGGCATGATATAAAAATATGGAGGTGTGCTGGCCTAAAGACTTCTAGAGAAACTTCCTCTGAGGATGGGCACTTGAAATATATGTTGTTGTCAGTAGCTTTAGCTTCCTTTGTAGTGAGATCATCAAAGCTGGGTCTGCATCTATGTGACCTGGAGGACATTCTTTCTTGCTTTCCAATGCACATGAGGCAGCAGTGCTGAATTCTCTCTTTGTATGTAAACTGTGGCCACTGGGGTCTAAGTGTCTCCCCGTGTGGACTGTGAAGCCTTTTGTTCATCCTCCACTTTTCGTGGTGTTTCCTGCTGCAGCACTGGGAGTTTGGTATTTGCCTCACGAAATACAAGGGGTTCCACTGGAACACAGTGCTGGAGGGAGTTTTGTCACTTGTGGTTTTTCAGGGTCTACAAGAGAATTCACCAACCAGGCTTCATTCCCACATAGCTTGACCCTTGTCTATAGCAACCTGATTCTGCACATTGCCCTGAAAACTATCAATTTAACAAGACACCTTTACATATAAGTGTCTGGTCACTGCACCATGTCAGTGACAAGCCATTTGGAAATCAATGGCAAATCCACATGGCGCAACCACAGATGATTCATCACACACCTGCACACCACAGCTCAGGGCTCACTACTCAGGAGGGTCCAACTTAATAGCATCTCTGTTCTACACCATTGTCATAAATCCCAGTCAATCAAGGCACTGTCTGGTACACTCATGATCAGTAAAAGTGCATCCAAATGTTCTCCAATACCATCTGGTCATGGGAATTTCAAAAATTTCTTGGTATTTATCTAGCCTCTTCTTAAATCCAAACAAGTGAGCCCACTTGGACTGGGACTGGGACTGGCTCTGGGTGCCTGGCTTCTTGGATCACAAAATTCAGAGATTTCCATCACCAAGGAAGTGAGGTGAGGTCACTTCCTTCAGAAAATGAATGAGGCCACTGTCTTGGCCACCACTTTGTCGTAACAGTTGCTTCCTAGTGTCTCAGGAAAAGGAGGCAGCCTCTATTTCCTGTGACACTTTCACAAGTTAGAATGGTATAGAAACATAGGCACCTGGGAACAGCTCTCCACATATGCCTGGTTTCATACATCATCCCTACATTAATAAGAGATAGGCTGATTGAGACACATCCTTTCATCCTGATCGGGTGGTTTGCAAAGGAAGATGACTTTTGCTGTTTCAGGTCCTTCATAGCTGCCTACGTCTTCTCCAGGGATCATTTCTGCATGGATTTTGAGGTACTCAGCAGGTGAAAGATCTCCTAAATTCCTGTATTGTAATACTAACTTTGTCCCTGCTCTTCTGTAAAGTGAGATTGAGTGAACAATCTCAGTTTACAGAATGGTTAGGGTTAATAGCATGTCCGATTTGGGTTATGAATCATTTTGCTGGATGAATAATGATATTGGGAACCTGCGATATTTATAAGAATATGGAGGTGAAATATAAGTATGAAAACAGAAATATAGGTAATATTTGAAGCCCAGAAGGACTTTGGGCCCTTGATTGGGATACATAGCTTAAATTATGTTCTTTTTGACCTTTGCATTATGTGTCCAGAATATTACTGTGATAATATGTATATGTAGCTAAGGTGACATGAGTATTTCTTCCACCATTTCTGTGAGCAATATTTTGAAAACTTATAAATTAGTACTGGGGATACTAATAGGTTTACCCTGTTTTGATGAATATAGAGATGATGCATTAATAGACCCTACTGTGAATAAATTATATAACTGGTTCCAAATTTAAATAATGGATTGTATTGATATCTGAAAATATATAGGAAATCTTATATTGATATACATACATTCATTCCAACCAGTTATATATCTAATGGTAATGTTAGGGTTATCATTTATCATGAATAGTGTGTGAGTTTTGCTTCAAAAATGATTATGGAATCGAAAATAATATGTTTAGAAAGAAGTTTAGTAAAAAGACCAGTCAAGAAACATGGAGGAATATATGTCTTCCAAAGGAGGAAGTGATTGAAAGTGAACCAAATGTTTATAAATTTGTGAACTTGTGAATGAATGGATATATCTAATGATGTCCATAAACTGAAGAAATAATTACGTACCAGGTTTGAATAAAAATGAACTTTAACAAACACAATAGAAACATTAGGAATTCTGGAAAAGTATAGTTCGCAGTGAAAGGTTAATAAAATAAGTACTTGTCACTTTCTGTTTTTCAGTATGCTTAACAAAACACTGTTGAAATCTTGAGAACTTTTTGATAGTCTTATTCCCAGAATGTGCTGTCCAAAACTGCCAAACTGCAGAATGTACTCCCTCAACCGGTTGCACAAAAACCGCTCACTTGCCCGGACCAATCAATAAACTTCCCCCCCTGCCCTCTCCTAGGAAAATATATAAGCTCTGCTTAAGCTGTTCTCAAGGCTCTCTGCTCTATTCAAGTGAGCTCTGAGCCCCAGCATGCTGGACCCCCAATAAACCCTTTGCTTTGCATGAGACAGTCTCTTGGTGGTCTCTTCACCCGATTGTCACCGGACATTTACATATGGAGGTTCCACCGAGATCCGGCAGCCGTGGACAAGCGACCCCAACGAACTCCTCTCGGGGTAAGTAAGGTGCCTCTTTCTGGTTTCAGGTTTCAGGTCAGGGCTTGGCAAAATGGATGTCGATGAAGAGCGTGAGCTCTCTCCGATGGTGGCTGACAGTCATGTCACAGAGCCACAGGCCAAGTCCCTGGGGGACGTCATAGAGGACTCAGAAAATCGAGGAACAATAGTCTCCATGACTCAGTGATATTTTGTTTCAGATTCGGTATTGCCAACCCATCGGGTTTTGCCAACTACTCAGTCCTGGTCTCAGTGTTGGACTTCCATATCCTATCTTTATTGTCTTGTCTTGTCTGTGTCATGTGTTGTTGCTTTTACTGTTTGTGTATCTTTCATTATGGGAGAGAGCACTTCAATGCCTCTGTCTCTGACCCTTGTTCACTGCAACAAAGTTTGCTTAAGGGATCAGAATCTTTCTTTTTCAGTAAAATGCTGGACCTGGCAGACTCTCTGTGCCTCAGAATGGCTCACCATTGGATTTGGATGGACCCTAGAAGGATCTTTCTACTTCCCACTAATTTAAAAAGTTAGAGATATTGTCTTTCAGCCAGAGCCACATAGATACCTGTGAAGACAGATGGACACTGCCTACCAACCCGGTGACGAGGGGAATCAACATCAATATCAAGAAAGAGGCTTTGTCTACATTAGACGACATCAGGTGTCATCCCTGGAACCCTGCTGGAAGGGACCATAGCAGGTGCTACTTATAACACCTACAGCAGTAAAGGTAGACAGAATCACTTCCTGGATCCATACCTCTCATCTCAAGCCTGTGCCCTGTCCAGACTCTGGCTGGAAACTGTAAAAGACTGGTAACACTTTCAAATTGTGTATTTGCCATGTGGATAAGGCAATAGACTCTCCCCTTGACCACCAGTAGTCCTAACCCTCATCTGCCCATTCAGCAGCGATGGCTGATCACAAATCTTACTGGACAAGAAGTATGGTCTATCTCGCATACAGCCCATCTCTCCACAGAAACATTTGTCAGCTGGCTATAGGTCTTTTCCATTGGGATATCCCTGATGAAGTGGATCCCACTAAAATTCCATTAAATCCCTTCTCTACCATAGATAATGGAAACAAATATTATGGATGTAGGGACACGCGAGCCAGATGCAGGTTGGCTAGCCTAGATTACTATGTTTGCCCGGCGGACTATCAAAGCCACAAACAGTCAAGGCTGTGTTGGGGGAAAGCCGGCTTCTTCTGTAAGTCATGAGGATGTGAGCATACAGGGACTGCTTGATGGAACCCAAACTCCTCATTAAATTCTGTACACAATATTGGCCATATTACCAATTAGATAACCAAAATTGATGGCCCCCAGAGGGGTCTCTGGATCCTCAAATTCTGCGTGACCTTTTTAACTTCTGCAAGTGCTGAAAAGGGTAAAAGGAGATTCCCCTATGTGGAGGCCTTTTCCCTCCTTTGCTCACATCCTGAACTATGCTTCTCCAATAGATCCTCACCCTCAGCCTTCTGCTCCAGACTCTCTGCTCTTACTCTCACCTATGCAACCTGATTTCTCCCCTCCAATTACTAGATCAAAAGCCCAAACCTCCGCCTGTTCTAAGACCGTTGCCCCCTTCTTGAGGTAGCAGGTACTGAGGTACACCTCAACCAACTCACTCCTCTCTTCTCCTGTCATTGCCCGCACTGGGTCTCACCAGGTCCTCTTACTACCTAACACAAAGCCCAAACCAGCTGAGAAGAGCCCTCACACCCTTATGCAAGATGCAATGTAAATGGCCTTTAAAGTTGCTTTTTCATCACTGAAAACATGTTACTAAGTATTTAAAGTCCCTCAAATGCTTTTTGGGATACTAACTCCCATCTTACCCTCTGCTGTACCTGTTGTACTGCTCAAGATTTGTTCCTAGAAAAATCCAAAACCCCTTTTCCATTATTCTTTTACATTTCTCCTACCTCATTCTCAGATCCACGGAACTGCTCACAGCCATGCCTTCCCCGTCTTCCCCCTCTGTACCAGGCCCACAGAAAAGTCTTAACTGACCTTCTCCAGAAATCTCCAACATAGCTGAATTTAGGAATTTCAGCAAAAGAGTCCCAATAAAAGATTTCTAAGTAGATAAAATTCCACTTTTCATGTTGCCCTATTCTACTTGGCCACTGGCTAAAAAAATCTGCAATCCTAAGCTAGACACCCCCATACTAATTTTTCACAAAATATGTGAACAAGGCCTTGGCCTTGAGCTGAGGCTTCACATAGATGGCTACATTTGTAAGATAAAGAAGTTACCAACTGGGCTCCATGGTAACAGTTGGCAGGGGGAAAAATAAAGGGAATATAAAGCTCTCCCTCACCCAGGTGTCCTTGGAAGGTTAACTTTCCCAGAACAGAGGAAAAAAAAGAAGACAAATGGCTTCTTGTGAACTTCTTAAGACTGTGAACTTCTGAGCCCCTTCCCTTATATGTTGGGTACAAAATTCTGAAACTACCTAAACTTGGGATTCCGGGGATTTAATTGATTACAACAGAAGTAATGCCCTCTGAATATGGTTGCAAACAAATAGGACTGTTTTCCTGTCTTTGGTACTATCTTAGGTGCCTTGCCTTGTCCATCCCTACAACAGTATAATTCTAAATACTTAAAACATTGTTTATGTTTTCATGAAGTGGTCAAAAGATGTGATTAATTGTGTAGTTGTGCAAATGTTTCCCAGAGTGCTCTATCATGACACAGGTTCATTTCAAGATCAAATAGGGGGGCATAAAACCTGGTTCCACTGGGAACATATATCCCTCACTTTCGCCATCCTATTAGGAATACATGTTGCTGCAGGGGTGGGCACAAGAACCACTGCCTTGGTCCATGGGACAAAACAAATGACCCAAATAGAAGCAGCAATAGGCCAAAACTTAAAGATATTAGAAACCTCCATCACAGCATTGCAGGAATCTTTAACCTATCTCTCTGAAGTTGTTTTACAGAACAGTCGAGGATTGGAATTTCTCTTCATGAGAGAAGAGGGCCTTTGTTTTGCATTGATGGAAGAATGTTGTTTTTATGCCAACCATACTGGAGTTGTAAAAAAATCTATGAGTAAATTAAAATGACGACTTGAAGAGCGTCAACGAGAGAGAGAGGCCCAAAAAGGGTGGTTTGAATCTTGGTTCACAAAGTCCCCCTGGTTAACTACGCATTTATCAACCCTGGCGGGTCCAATAATAATGCTCACATTATTGCTAACTATAAAACCCTGCTTGCTCAACCATGTAATTTATTTTCTCCAGGCTCAAATTGGACAAGTTAAACTAATGGTAATACCCCACTAGCAGACATGGAATGTGACACCACCCAATGATCATATTTATGATTAAAAGTAGCCAGAAAAAGAAGTGTCGAATGAAAGGTTAATAAAATATGTAGTTGTCACTTCCTGTTTTTCTGTACACTTAACAAAACACTGTTGAAATCTTGAGAAATTTTTGCCAATCTTGTTCCCAGAATGTGCTGTCCACAACTGCCAAACTGCAGAATGTACTCCCCCACCAGGTTGCATGCAAACTGAACACTCGCCCTGACACATCAATTAACTTCCCTCCCTGCACTCGCAAGGAAAAGTTTATAACATCTGCTTAAGCTGTTCTCAGGGCTCTCTACTCTTTTCAAGTGAACTCTGAGCCCCAGCATGCTGGACCCCCAATAAACCCATTGCTGTTACATGAGATAGACACTTGGTGGTCTCTTCTTCCGACGCTCGCCCGACCGTTACTTGGATGATTGAATGTAGAATAGAACATCCAGTCAAAAAGGGATAGTCGGTAGGATTAGGAATATAGTCCGTAGGTTTAGGAAGAAGAGTGAGTATAGGATTTGGACCAAAAGTTCTTTAGCAATAGGGTTTCGGTTAGAGAGTGAATGTAAATGTCAGCACATGTGAAGAATGAGTCACAATGATGAAATGCAGAAAATATGTAGGAAAGCAGATATCAATAGAGACATTAGGAAATCAGGCAAAGTACAAAGTGAGTGATAGGATTAGACATTATCAACAGGGTTGAGTTTCAATATATAATCTTAGGAAGAAACAAATATGTAGTCACCAATAAGATTGACATTTGAGAGCATTAGGCAACCTGGACATGGATGATTTTAGTAATCCATGTTCACTTTCCATTTAGGCTTTTGGGAGAATCCTAAGTGTGACCTTTGCATTTTGTGTCCAGAATACTACTGTGATAAAATGTATGTATAAATCAGTTGACATGAGTATTTCTTCCACCATTTCTGGGAGCAATATTTTGAAGATATACAAATTATTATTGGGCGTACACAGAGGTGTACCCTGTGTCTATGAATATAGAAGTAATGCATGAATTGACAATACTGTGAATAAATAATATAACTGATTCCACTTTAAATAATGGATTGATAGAATTGATATTTAAAAATATATAAGAAATCTTATATTTATATAGAATCATTAATTCCAATGAGTTATACATCTAATGGTAATATTAGGGTTATATTTTATCATGAAAGGTGTGTGAGTTCTGCTTCAAAAGTGAGTATGGAAATGGAAAATAATGTGTTTGGAAAGAAGTCTCATGAAAAGACCAGTCAAGAAACATAGAGGAATGCATGTGTTCTGAAGTAGGAAGTAATTGAAAGTGACAAAAATGCAAATAATTTTGCTAACTTGTGGGTGAAATATAAGTATGGAAAAAGAAATCTAGGTATGATTTGAAGCCCAGAAGGGCATTTGCCCCTTGAGTGGTTTAATTAGCTTTGACTTATGTACTGCACATATGTCTCAGATAAAGCGATATACAATGGAACAGGAATTTGAACCTTGGATGATTGAATAACGAAGAGAACATCCAGTCAAAAAGGATTTGTCGCTAGGATTAGGAAGATAGTCGGTAGGTTTAGGAAGAAGATTGAGTATAGGATTTGGACCAAAAGTTCTTTAGCAATAGGGTGTCGGGTAGAGATTGAATATATATGTCAGCACATGTGAAAAGTCAGTCACAATGATGAACTGGGGAAAATAGTAGGAAAGCAGATATCAATAGAGATTAAGAAATCAGGCAAATTATAAAATGAGTCATAGGTTTAGACATTCTCAACAGGGTTGAGATTGAAAATGTAATCTTCAGAAGAAACACATATGTAGTCACCAATATGATTGACATTTGAGAGCATTAGGCAACCTGGACATGGATGAGTTTAGTAATCCATGTTCACTTTCCATTTAGGCTTTTGGGAGAATCCTAAGTGTGACCTTTGCATTTTGTGTCCAGAATACTACTGTGATAAAATGTATGTATAAATCAGTTGACATGAGTATTTCTTCCACCATTTCTGGGAGCAATATTTTGAAGATATACAAATTATTATTGGGCGTACACAGAGGTGTACCCTGTGTCTATCAATATAGAGATAATGCATGAATAGACCATACTGTGAATAAATAATATTACTGGTTCCACTTTACATAATGGATTAAATTGATATCTGAAAGTATACAAGAAATCTTATATTGAAATACAATCATTCATTCCAACCAGTTTTATATCTAATGATAATATTAGGGTTATGGTTTATCATCACGGTTGTGTGAGTTTTGCTTCAAAATTGATAATGGAAATCAAAAATAATGTGTTTATAAAGAAGTCTCTTAAAAAGAGCAGTCAAGAAACATGGAGTAATCCATGTGTTCTGAAGCAGGAAGTGATGGAAAGTAAAACAAATGCGTATAAATTTGCTAAATTGTGGATGAAATATACATCCTATCATGTGCATAAACTGGAGAAATAGTAATGTACCAGTTTTGAATGAAAATGAACGTCAAAATACACATTATATCCCATAGGAATCTTCATGCATTGATGTTAAACTGGGTCAGTTACTGAGGAAATATTTGATTTTTTTGGTGTCATAATACACTTTATTTTAGCACTAGCATGCCACAGAATGTAGAGGAAAGAGGAATAGATTTTCAGTTATAGCACTAATAATCTAACATTTAATGACTATTTTGGGGAGTCTAGAAATTGCATAAGGCTATGTAACATAATTGTTTTTTATTTAACATTCATAAAAACTTGGAATTTTGGTAATATTTCTCCTTTTTCATTTTTTATTTTTTCAGTTGTTCATAGACCTTCATTTTATTTATTTGTATGTGGTGATGAGAATATAACCCAGTGCCTCACACATGCTAGACAAGCATGTTAACACTGAGTCAGAAACCCAGCTCCTCCACTTTATCTTATCATCAAACACTCCTCACCCTCTTCATTACTCACTTTCTTAATCGTTTTCCCCCTTCTCTCTATTCTTTTTCACTTTCCCTCCTTATGTATTTTTCTCTCATGTCATTACAAACACTAGTATGCTATGAAATTTACATTTAAAACTGATTTTATAGGCATTATTTTTTCTTGAGAAAATTTAAAAATTATAATCACCTGATAGATATATTACAATACATTTATTATACATATGCATCTATATTCATTCACATGTATTACATATATATATATACATATATATTTAAAATTACTTTGATTAGCCTTTTAGAAATAATATATACCAAGTCTTTCTTAATTTTCAAGTCTTCCAGAATTAACATCTTACAGTGAAAATCAAATAAACATGTTTAAGTTAACAGGTATCATTCTTATTTATCAATACTGATAATTTAAGGTTTTATATCACATTAAGTTGTAATATGGCATATTAACTCTTATGAATTAGAGAAATTTTTTTTTGAACAACCTATTATTTAAGGACCATATGCACTGACATTTCAAATGGCCTTCTTGTGATTTCAATTTCTATCAATTGTGTGTTAATTAAAAAATACTTATTTTAGTAATTTTCATATTCATAATTGATATAAAGTCAATTGTTTAATCCTTTTTGTAAGTAGTTACTTATTACAGTAGGGGCAGTATTAATAATTCTAAATCTTTATAAGAAAAATGGTACAAAGATATTTTCAGGCAAAATTAAGAATAATTGCGATCTCTAAATGTTTGATTACTGATACATATAATACAGAGCTTTTGATGAGTCTCTTTCCCAGTAAAACATAAAATGCAAAGATACAGTTGGGTATGTATGTCCAAATAAAGATAAGAAAAAATACACATTATCAGTTAGAAACTATTAAATAAAAGATGAAAAGAACAATCCAACACATTGTACCAACTTGTCAGTTGAGTTAGTATTCTGGAAGAATAGCCTAAGACTAGAACTGGTCCATGACAAAATATTCACTAAAAAATGAAATATGAAAAATATAGGAAATACTATGAATTTTTCAGGAGGGTAGGTGGATTAACCTTTAATCTCAATTATGTGCATTTTTAAAACCAGTTTTCTGGTACAATAAAATTGTGATAGATACAACTAAACAAAACAAAGTTTCTGCTTAGCAAAATGAATGCATCTCAACACTTTTTTAGCTGATATCTTCCCACTCAATTTTAAACCTTTATTTATTTATTTTTTATTGGTTGTTCAAAACATTACAAAGCTCATGGTATATCATCTTTCATACATTTGACTCAATTGGGTTATGAACTCCCAATTTTCCCCAAATACGAGTTGCAGAATCACAATGGTTACACATTCATATTTTTACAAAATGTCATATAAGTGACTGTTGTATTGTGCTACATTTCCTATCCCCTACTATCTTCCCTCCCCTCCCCTCCCATCTTCCCTCTCTACCTCATCTGCTGTTTTTCACTTCTCTCCCTATTCCACCCCCCTTTCTCCTCACTACCTCTTATATGTAATTTTGTGTAACATTGAGGGTCTCCTACCATTTCCATATGGTTTCCATTCTCTCTCCCTTTTGCTTACCTCTCTCGTCTTTGATTAATGTTAATCTTTTCCTCAAGTTCTTTCTCCTGTTCTATTCTTAGTTGCTCTCTTTATATCAAAGAAGACATTTGACTTTTGTTTTTTAAAGAGTGGCTACCTTCTCTTAGCATAATCTGCTCTAATGCCATCCATTTCCCTACAAATTCTATGATTTTGTCATTTTTTAGTGCTGCATAATACTCCATTGTGTATAGATGCCACATTTTTTTTTATCCATTCATATATTGAAGGGCATCCAGTTTGTTTCCACAGTCTACCTATTTTGAATTGTGCCACTATGATCATTGATGTGGCAGTATCCCTATAGTACGCTCTTTTAAGATCCTCAGGGTATAGTCTGAGAAGGGCAAAAGCTGGTTCAAAGGGTGGATCCATTCCCAGTTTTCCCAGGAATCTCCATTCTGCTTTCAAAGTTTGCTTCACCAATTTGCAGTCCCACCAGCAGTGTACAAGTGTACCCTTTTCCCCACATCCTCGTCAACACTTGTTGTTCTGTGACTTCATAATAGCTGCAAATCTTACTGGAGTGAGATGGTATCTTAGGGTTGTTTTGGTTTGCATTTCTCTGACTGCTAGAGATGGTGAGCATTTTTTCATGTACTTGTTGATGGATTGTATGTCTTCCTCTGTGAAGTGTCTGTTCAGTTCCTTGTCCCATTTGTTGATTACATTATTTGTTATCTTATTGTTTAATTTTTTGAGTTCTTTGTATATTCTGGATATTAGGGCTCTATCTGAAGTGTGAGGGGTAAAAATTTGTTCCCAGGATGTAGGCTCTCTATTTACCTCTCTTATTGTTTCTCTTGCTGAGAAAAAACTTTATAGTTTAAGTAAGTCCAATTTGTTTATTCTTGTTATTAACTCTTGGGCTATGGGAGTCTTATTATGGAATTTGGAGCCCGACCCCACAGTATGAAGATCGTAACCAACTTTTTTTTCTATCAGACGCAGTGTCTCTGATTTTATATCTAGCTTCTTGATCCATTTTGAGTTAACCTTTGAGCATGGCAAGAGAAAGAAATTCAGTTTCATTTATTTGCATATGGATTTCCAATTTTTCCAGCACCATTTGTTGAAGATGCTATTCTTTCTCCATTGCATGCTTTTAGCCCCTTTATCAAATATAAGAAAGTTGTAATTTTGTGGATTGGTTTCTGTGTCCTCTATTCTGTACCATTGGTCCACCTTCCTGTTTTGGTACCAGTACCACACTGTGTTTGGTACTATTGCTTTGTAGTACAGTTTGAACTCTGATATCGCTATAACTCCAGATTCACACTTACTGCTTAGAGTTGCTTTCGCTATTCTGGGTCTTTTGTTTTTCCATAAGAATTTCATGATTGCTTTATCTTTTTCTACAAGAAATGCTGTTGGGATTTTGATTGGCATCACTTTAAACCTGTAGAGAACTTTGGGTAATATTGCCATTTTGATAATGTTATTTCTGCCTATCCATGTACAGGGTTCATTTTTCCATCTTCTAAGATCTTCTTTTATCTCTCTCTTTAGAGTTCTGTAGTTTTCATTATATAAATCTTTCACCTCTTTTGTTAGGTTGATTCCCAAGTATTTTATTTTATTTGAGGATATTGTGAATGGAGTGGTTTTCCTCATTTCCATTTCAGAAGTTTTGTTGCTGATATACAAAAATGCCTTTGATTTATGTGTGTTGATTTTATATCCTGCCACTTTGATGAATTCATTTATTTACTCAAGCCATTTCTTTGTAGACCCTTTTGGGTCTGTTAAATATATTATCATGTCATCTACAAATAGCGATAATTTAAATTCTTCCTTTCCTATTTTTATGCCTTTATTTTCGTTTGTCTGTCTAATTGCTCTGGCTAGTATTTCTAGAACTTAATTGAATAGAAGTGGTGATAGAGGGCATCCCTGTCTTGTTCCAGATTTTAGAGGGAATTTCTTCAGCTTTTCTCTATTTAGGATGATGCTAGCCTGATTTTTAGCATATATAGCTTTTACCATGTTGAGGTAAGTTCCTTTTATCCCTAGTTTTTATAGTGTTTTGAACATAAAGGGATGCTGTAGTTTGTCGAATGCTTTTTCTGCATCAATGGAGATGATCATATGGTTCTTGTCTTTAAGTCTATTGATGTGGTGGATTACATTTATTGATTTCCATATATTGAACCAGCCTTGCATCGCAGGGATGAATCCTACTTGATCATGAAGCACAATTTTTTTGATATGCTTCTGTATTCGATTCGCCAGGATTTTATTGAGAATTTTTGCATCCAAGTTCATTAGAGATATTGTTCTGTAGTTTTCTTTCTTTAAAGTGTCTTTGTCTGGTTTCGGGATCAGGGTGATGTTCGCCTCATAGAATGAATTTGGAAGAGCTCTTTCTTTTTGTTTTTCTTGAAATAGCTTAAATAATATTGGTATTAGTTCTTCTTTGAAGGTTTTGTAGAACTCCGCTGTATACCCATCGAGTCCAGGGTTTTTTTTGGTTGGCAGTCCTTTGATGGTTCTTCTATTTCTTCCTTTGTTATTGGTCTGTTTAAATTGTGTGTGTCTTCCTGACTCAATCTGGGCAGATCGTATGACTTAAGAAATTTATCAATACCTTCACTATCTTCAATTTTATTGGAATATAGTGTTTCACAATACTTTCTAACTATCTTCTTTATTTCTGTAGTGTCTGTTGTGATATTGCCTTTTTCATCCCGTATTTTAGTAATTTGAGTTCTCTCTCTTCTTCTGTTCATTAGTATGGCTAAGGGCCTGTAGATCTTATTTATTTTTTCAAAAAACCAACTTTTAGTTTTATCAATTTTTTCAATGTTTTTCTTTGTTTCAATTTTGTTGATTTCTTCTCTCAATTTGATTATTTCTTGTCTTCTACTACATTTGCTGTTGTTTTGCTCTTCCTTTTCTAGGTTTTTCTTTTTTTGAGGAACGAACTCCAATAAATGAATTTCCCTCTTAAAACTGCTTTCACTGTGTCCCATAGATTCTGGTACATTGTGTCTGTATTGTCATTTGTCTCTAAGAATTTTTTTATCTCCTCCTTTATGTCTTCTGTTACCCATTGATCATTCAGTAGCATGTTGTTCATTTTCCATGTGATGCAGGATTTTTTCCTTCCTTCTTTTATCATTGATTTCCCGTTTCATTCCATTATGATCAGATATGGTGCATGGTATTATTTCCATGCCTTTATATTTACTAAGAATTGCCCTATGGCATAATATATGGTCTATCTTTGAGTAGGATCAATGTGCTGCTACTGAGAAGAACGTGTATCCACTTGATGATGGTTGATATATTCTATATATGTCTGTTAAGTCTAGGTTATCGATTGTGCTGTTGAGTTCTATAGTTTCTTTATTCAGTTTCTCTCTAGAGGATCTGTCCAATGCCAAGAGTGGTGTGTTGAATTCACCCATAATTATTGTGTTGTAGTCTATGTGACTCTTGAACTTGAGGGGAGTTTGTTTTATGAACGTTGCAATTCCATTGCTTGGTGCATACAAATTGATAATTGTTAGTCTTGTTGGTGGATGGTTCCTTCTAAAAGAATATAGTGTTCTTCTTTATCCCTTTGATTTACTTAGGTTTGAAGTTGATTTTATTCCATATGAGTATGGCCACTCCTTCTTGCTTCCGAGGGCCGTGTGAATGGTATGATTTTTCCCAAACTTTTACCTTCAGCCTGTGTATGTCTTTTCCTATAATATGGGTCTCCTGAAGACAACATATTGTTGGATTTTTTTTTTCCACGTTACTAGCCCATGTCTCTTGATTGGTGAGTTTTGGCCATTAACATTTAAGGTTACAATTGAAATATGATTTGTACTTCCAGTCATGTTTATTTATTTATTATATTTTAGTTTGGCTAGTTTTTACTTTTTTGGTTATTTTCCTCCCCCTTTACTGAAATACCTCCTGCTGTTAGTTTTGGGCACTATTTTTCAATTCTTCTTCTTGTAGTATTTTGCTCAAAATGCTTTGCAGTGCTGGTTTTCTGGCTGCATATTCTTTTAGCTTTTGTTTATCATGAAAAACTTTAATTTCATTTTCAAATCTGAAGCTTAATTTTGCTGGGTACAGTGTTCTTGGTTGGAATCCATTATTTTTCAGCATTTGAAATACATTGTTCTAGGATCTTCTCTCTTTCAAAGTCTGTGATGAAAAATCAGTCGTTAACCTAATTGGTTTACCCCTGAATGTAATCTGCCTCCTTTCTCTTATAAGCGTTTAATATTGTCTCCTTGTTCTGTATGTTGGCTATCTTCATAATTATATGTCTTGGATTTAGTCTATTATGTTTTTGAATGTTTGGGGTCCTGTAGGCTTCCAGGATTTGTCAATCCAATCCATCTTTCATCTCTGGGATGTTTTCTAGAATTATTTCATTTAATATGTTGTCCATTCCTTTGGTTTGAATCTCTATGCCTTCTTCTATCCCGATGACTCTCAAGTTTTTTTTTTTGACATCCCTTATCTCTTGAATAGATTTAAGCATCTTTTCTGTGTTGACTATATTCTTTTCAAGTTGATAAACTTTGTCTTCATTTTCTGATTTTCTGACTTCTACTTGATCTACTCTATTTGTAATATTCTTGTTTGAGTTTTCAATTTGGTTTATAGTTTCCTGCATTTCTAGAATTACTGTTTGAATTTTTTTAAGATCTCTATTTTTTGTTAAAGCTCATTTTTTGCCATTTGAATTTGTTTGTTTAATTCATTTTCAAAATATACTTTTATTCCTTGGACTTGCTGCCTCATGTCTTCTCTAATATTTCTTTCCATCAAGTTAAGTATGCCTTGATTTCTTTCCCTATCCCTGTTTCTGGTGCTTCTAGGTCCTCCTGTAGAATTAAGTTGTCCTGCATTGTTTGTACTCCATTTATTCCATTGTTTTTTCATGATGTTCACGTTACTTTCCAGCTCTATTTGATTGCTGTGTTTCTGCTTTATTCTAGAGATTTGTTTTGGTGTTGTATATCTCTGTTGTCTCTCCTTTGTGTTGGTAGACTATGCATGCTAAAGTGGAATCCGCTTGGAAGAAATTCCGAAGGCCGAGCTCCAGTGACGTCACCTCTCTGTTTTGGCAGGCCCAAGGCTCCTTGCTGAGGTGTCCGTATAGGGGGGTGGGACTGTACTGTCACTTGTTGGTTTCAGCTCCGGGTCACTGGCGGGCAGGCGGTCTCCAGCTGCCCAGTCGTGCGGTCGGTGGCCGGCGGGCAGGCGGTCTCCAGCTGCCCAGTCACTTGTGCAGCAGGTGGGCTGTCACTGGTGGGCGGGCGATCTCTAGCCACCCAGTGGTGCGGTCGGTCGCCGGCGGCACGGCGTTCTCAAGCCGCCTAGTCACGCGGGCAGCGGGTGGACTGTCGCCTGTGGGCCTGCAGTCTCCCGCTGCCCAGTCACAAGGGCCTGGCCTCTAGTCCTCTGGTTTCTCCTGCTAGTCCTGGTTTTTCCTGCAAGACCAGATTTCCCCTGAGTGATGGCTCTCGGCAGTTCAAACTGTACTCTGGGCCTGCCGTTTGTTGGTTGTGGAGGGTGTCTATTGGGAAGCCAGACACTCTATTGTTTTGATTTTTTCCACTTGACCCTCCCCCAGCACTGGTTAGACAGGTTTTATTTTCACAGTTGATGAGAGGGGGAGTTGAAGGTCAGTTGCCTCTTGTTTTCCCCCATCTTTATGCAGGCTCGCTCTGATAATCTCTCCCCCGGAAATCCTAGGAGAGATTTTATGCGAATTCCCCGATATATGGGAGATGAGCTGAATAACACACTCCTGTTTTATTGTTGTAATCTGTAGGAGAGTGGCTGAGGTTACTTCAGCTCTCCAAGATGATGGCCATTGGTTTCCTTGGAAGAGTTTCCATTGTGGGAGATAGAACTGTACCGCTTCCTTCCCTGTCTGAAATCCTGAACTCAGCTCAGGGCTCAGTGGGGGCTCTACCGGCAGGATTCCACAGAATCCTTATCAACGTTTCTCCCTGCTTATTGGACCCACCTCGGTGGTGCCGCACTGTCTTTAGCCACTGGGTGGGCCGCGCGGATCAGTCAAATGGGATCTCGGGTCGCACATTTGGCTCGTGTTTGAGACTCAATTACCGGACCATGGTGCTAGAAATCCTTCTTCTAGGTTTTGGTGCACCCCCATTTTGCTGTAATTTTCTAACAAGATAGTTTTTTTGTCACTCTAACTCGTTATTCACCTGTGCAGTGGTGCAGTACACTTGGTGTGATGCACTCTATTCGTGGCCATCTTGCAATGACGAAATATTATGATTTGTATGCACCATTTACTGAAGTCAGTTTTCAGTTTTAGAAAACAAATATGAATTTCAGGTGTATGAATATTTCGGAGAATAATCTTGTGAAAAGTTGATTATAAATCCACATACATGAATATGAATGATTTTAGGGAGTGTATAATAAGACACATATATTTTATATTTTGAAAAATCTGGAGAGTATATATATATATACACACACAAACACACACACACACACAGACATTAAAAAGAAGCAGTATATATGCCAATCGAAATTCATCATGAAATATATATCTTCCACATATCCAAAAATATACATTTTACTAAAAATGGATTTATGTATAATGTTGTTCAACTTGGAAGCTCACACTTAGGTTGAATTTTCAGTTCCAACAGCGTTTAGGAGGAGTGATCTCTTCTCACAATTTGTATGTGCCAAGTCACCCACCTCAGAAGAAGGTACGTGTGATACCAGGTAGGATTCTATATGTGCATATAATAATACATGAGCTGAAAAAGGCTAAAGAGAGACAAGAATTGACATATTTCTTAACTTTAAAAACACATGGTGAACTATTTCAATAAACATTGACTTATTTATAACTCCTATCCTATATAATGAAAAAGGGAAGTCCAAATATACACCATGCCTCCTCTGAACTGCTTGTATTTCTATTCTGTTTGAGTTACTATTCTCCATCATATTAGGATTAGTAGTCAGAGTCTAGTAGGGTATGGGTTAGTGTCAGAGATCCATTATTCCGAATGGAAAATAGGAAAATAAACCCAATGTGTTTTCAAATATGTGCTACACAAAAATCTTCCCACTCTCATCCAGAACAATTCCTTGATATTACCCTCGCCTGAAGTAATGCACAATTAGAGGAGAAGAGTTAGAAAATCTGGGAATACATATCTGGAACGGAATATGCTCAGGAGTTCACAACCTTGGAGGTGGTAGAGGAGTTTCCAAAAGTAAGGGACAGGGTAAACACTCCACAAACATGGAGCTCTGCAGGCCTAAAGACATCTTGAGAAACTGCCTCTGAGTTTGGGCACTTGAAATATATGTTGTTGTCAGGAGCTTTAGCTTCCTATGTAGTGAGAGCACCAAAATTGGGTCTGCATCTATGTGACCTGGAGGACATGGTATCTTATTTTTCAATGAACATGAGGCAGCAGTGCTGAATTCTCAATTTGTAGGTAATCTGTGGCAACTGCGGTCTAAGTGTCTCTCCGTGTAGACTGTGAAGCCATTTGGTCATCCTCTAGTTTTCCTGGTGTGTCTTGCTGCTTCACTGGGAGTTGGGTATTTGCTTCATGAAATACAAGGAGTTCAACTGGGACATAATGCTGGAGGGAGTTCTGTCACATGCGGTGGGTCAGGGTCTGCAGGAGAATGCACCAATCAGGCTTCTATCTCACATAGCTTGCCCCCAGGCCCATAGCAACCTGATTCTGAACATTGCCCTGACCCTCTCAATATAACAAGATGCCTTAACATATAAGGGTCTGCTAGCTGCACCATGTCAGTCACAAGCCATTTGGAAGCCAATGGCAGATCCACATGGCCCCAACACAGATGTTTTATCACACACCTGCCCACCACTGCTCTAGACCCGCTACTAAGCAGGCTCCAACTTACTGGCATCTCTGTTCTACACCATTTTTCATGAAACCCAGTCAATCAACGAATTGTCTGGTATACTCATGATCAGCAAATGGACATCAAAAGGTTCTCCAGTGACACCTGGACATGAAAATTTCAAAAATTCCATGGTATTTATCTAGCCATTGTTCGTGGATGAATTTGGAGGCACTATGATTTTCAATTTCCGAAAAGTCAGAGATATTGTCTTTCAGCTGGTACCATGTAGCCACCGAGATCAACAGCAATATACCCCATCCCTCACGATCCTATCATTCAAACCTTCCACTCCTCCCGCTCTTCCCTCCATTCTCCCTGACTCACAAGACTGGACACTCCTCCCCCTCCTTATCCTCTACCCTCGCTCCCCATCCCCCAACATGTTTCTGATGATCCTCCCGCCGCTGATTCAGCCTCTCCACGTCTAGAGGCAATTGGGACAGAACCAATCCCTCCAGGGGACTTCCCCGCTGCAGCAGAAGCCACTCCTCCTTTGGAGGAAGCTCGGCCACCTAAAGCAACCTGCCGGCAACGGATAATAGGAATTCCATATGTAACAAAATAAAACTGAATCTCCTCCTCTCGCCATGCACAAGAGTTAACTCAAAATGGAACAAGGAGTTTGATATCAAATCAGAGACACGGCATCTGGTTGAAGAAAACTTTTTCCACAATCTACATACTGTGGGGTCGGGCTCCAAATTTCTCAATAGGACACCCATAGCACAAGACTTAATAACCAGAATCAGCAAATGGGACTTACTCAAACTAAATAGATTTTTCTCAGCAAAAGAAACAATAAGAGAGGTAAATAGGGAGCCTACATCCTTGGAACAAATCTTTACTCCTCACACTTCAGATAGAGCCCTAATATCCAGAGTATACAAAGAATTCAAAAAAATTAAACAAGAAGAAAACGAATAACCCAATCAACAAATGGGCCAATGACCTGAACAGACACTTCTCATAGGAGGACATACAATCAATCAATAAGTACATGAAAAAATGCTCACCATCTCTAACAGTCAGAGAAAAGCAAAACAAACCCACCCTAAGATACCATCTCACTGCAGTAAAATCGGCAGCCATTATGAAGTCAAAGACAACATGTGCTGGTGAGGATGTGGGGAAAAGGGTACGCCTGTACATTGCTGGTGGGACTGCAAATTGGTGTAGCCAATTTGGAAAGCAGTATGGAGATTACTTGGAAAGCTGGGAATGGAACCACCATTTGACCTATTCCCCTTCTCGGTCTATTCCCTAAAGACCTAAAAAGAGCATGCTACAGGTATACTGATAAACCGATGTTCATAGCAGCACAATTCACAATAGCAAGACTGTGGAACAAACCTAGATTCCCTTCAATAGATGAATGGATTTAAAATGTGTCATTTATATAGAATGGCTTGTGACTCACAAGATGCAGCCAGCAGACCCTTATATGTAAAGGCAAATTGTCATATGGAGTGGTTTCAGGTACATGTTCAGAATCAGGTTGCTATGGACATGGGGGCAAACTATGTGGGTTAGAAGATTGGATGGTGCATTCTCCTGGAGACCCTTACCATACACACGTGACAGAACACCCTCCAGCACTGTGTCCCAGTTGAACTCTTTGTATTTCATGAAGCAAATACCAAACTCCCAGTTCAGCAGCAAGAGACACCAGGAAAAGTGGAGGATGACCAAATGGCTTCACAGTTCACACGGGGAGACACTTAGGTCCCAGTGTCCACAGTTTACTTAGGAAGAGAGAATTCAGCACTGCGGTCTCATGTTCATTGGAAAATAAGAAACCATGTCCTCCAGGTCACATAGATGCAGACCCACCTTTGATGGTCTCATTACAAAGGAAGCTAAAGCTCCTTACAACAAAATATATTTCAAGTGCCCAACCTCAGAGGGACTTTCTCAAGAAGTCTTTAGGCCAGCAGAGCTCCATGTTTGTGGACGGTTTAACCTTTCCCTTACTTTTAGAAACTCCTTTACCACCTCCAATTTTTTGAACTACTGAGCATATACCATTCCACATATGAATTCACAGATTTTCAAACTCTTCTCCTGTAATTGTGTTTTACTAGGGTCAAAGGTAATGACAAGGCATTGTTCTGGATGAGAGTGGGAAGATTTTTGTGTAGCATATGTTTGCGTACACATTGGATTTATTTTCCTATTTTCCATTTGGAACACTGAATCCCTGACACTAACCCATACCCTACTAGACTTTGACGATTAATCCTAATATGGTGAAGAAAAATAACCCAGAGAGAATAGAAATACAAGTAGTTCAGAGGAGGCATGGTGTATACTAGGTCTTGCCTTTTGCATGATAAAGGGTAGGTGTTATAAAAATAGTCAATTTTTAATTGAAATAGTTCTACATGTGTTTTTAAAGGTAAAAAATATGTGACTTCCTGTCTCCTTTACTCTGTAGCCTATTCAGCACATGTATTTTAATACACACATATAGAATCCTACCTGGTATCACACATAATTTCTTTTGAGGTGACTGACTTGGACGATAAAAATTGTGAGAAGATATCATTCCTCCTAAACGCTGTTGGAACTGAAAATTAAACCTATGTCAGCTTCCTAGTAGAACAACATTATACATGAATCCATGTTAAGCAAAATGAATATTTTTCGATCTGTGGATTATATATATTTCATGATGAAATTAGATTGGCATATATATTGCTACTTTTTAATGTCTGTGCGTGTGTGTGTGTGTGTGTGTGTGTGTGTATACACACACACTCTCCAGGTTTTTTAAAATATGAAATATATGTGTATTATATACACTCCCTAAATTCATTCATGTTCATGTATATGGATTTATAATCAACTTTTTAGAAGATTATTCTCAGAAATATTCATCCACCTGGAACACATATTTGTTTTCCATTACTGAAATCTGACTTCAGTGAATGGTTCATACAAATCCTAACATTTCTCCATTAACTGACGCAGTTTAACATCAATGCAAGTAGATTCCTATGGGACGTGATGTCCATTTTGAATTTCATTTCTATTCAACACTGGTACATTACTATTTCTTCACGTTTAGCCCATCATAGCATATATATTTTATCCACAAATTCACAAATTTATAGGCATTTGGTTCACTTTCAATCTGTTCCTGCTTTAGAACACATGTATTCCTCCAGATTTCTTGACTGGAATTTTTTGAGACTTCTTTCCAAACACATTATTTTCAATTTCCATAATCTTTTTGAAGCAAATCTCACACACCCTTCATGATAAACCATAACCTAATATTACCTTTAGATGTATAACTGGTTGGAATGAATGATTGTATATCAATATTAGATTTCCTGTATAATTTCAGATATCAAGTCAATGAATTATTTAAAGTGGAACCAGTTAAATTATTTATTCACAGTATGGTCTATTCATGCATTATCTCTATATTCACAGACACAGCATACACCTGTTTGTACCCCCAATACTAATTTATACATCTTCTCAATATTGCTCCTGGAAATGGTGGAAGAAATACTCATGTCACCTGATCTACATATACATTTTATCACAGTAATATTCTGGACAATAATGCAAAGGTCACACTTATGATTTTACAAAGCCTAAATGGAAGGTGAACATGGATTACTAAAAACATCCATGTCCAGGTTGCCTAATGCTCTCAAATGTCATTCTTTGGTGACTACATATTTGTTTCTTCCTAAGATTATATATTCAAACTCAATCCTGTTAAAAATGTCTAATCCTAACACTCATTTTGTACTTTGCCTAATTTCCTATTGTCTTCCTTGATATTTGCTTTCCTACATATTTTCCCTAGTTCATCATTGTGACTGACTCTTCACATGTGCTGACATTGACATTCACTCTCTAATCGCAACCCTGTTGCTAAAGAATTTTTTTTTTCCAAATTCTATACTCACACTTCTTCCGAAAACTACCGACTATCTTCCTAATCCTAGCGACTATCCCTTTTGGAGTTGATGTTACCATCTAAATTTAATCATCCAAGGTACAAAGTCTTATGCCATTGTATATTGATTTATCCAAGAAATCTCTGCTAAAGGTAATTCAATGCTAAGGATCCCAATCAAGGGCACAATTCCATTCTGTGCTTCAAATCTTATTTAGATTTCTGTTTTCATACAAATATTTCACCTGTATGTTCTTATAAATATAGCAGATTCCCAATACCATTATTCATCCCTCAGAATGATTCCTAACCCAAATTGAACAAGTTATAAATCCTAACCATACACTGTTCCCTCAATCTAACTTTACAGAAGAGCGGGACAGAGTTGGTCTTACAATACAGGAATATAGGGGATCTTCCACCTGCTGAGAACCTCAAAGGTCTATGCAGATATGATCCCTGGAGAAGATGTAGGCAGATATGAAGGACCAAACAAGGCCTGTGTGGAAAGCTGTTCCCGGGTGCCTATGGTTGATATACCATTCTAACTTGTGAAAGTGTCACAGGAAGTAGGGGTAGCCACCAGCACTGTGTCCCCGTTGAACTCCTTGTATTTCGTGAAGTAAATACCAAACTCCCAGTGCAGCAGAAAGAAACACCACGAAAATTAGAGTATGACCAAATGGCTTCACAGTACACAAGAAGAGACACTGATGCCCCAGTTGCCACAGTTTACCTACAAAGTGTGAATTCAGCACTGCTGCCTCATTTTCATTGGAAAATAAGATACCATGTCCTCCAGGTCACATAGATGCTGACCCAGTTTTGATGCTCTCACTACATAGGAAGCTAAAGCTACTGACAACAACATACATTTCAAGTGTCCAAACTCAGAGGCAGTTTCTCAAGAAGTCTTTTGGCCTGCAGAGCTCCATGTTTGTGGAGTGTTTACCTTGTCTTTTACTTTTGGAAACTCCTCTACCACCTCCAAAGTGGTGAACTCCTGAGCATATTCCTGTCCGGGTATGTATTCACAGATTTACTAACTCTTCTCCTCTAATTGTGCATTTCTTCGGGCGAGGGTAATATCAAGGGATTGTTCTTAATGTGAGTGGGAATATTTTTGTGTAGCACATATTTGCAAACACATTGTGTTTACTTTCCTATTTTTTATTCGAAATACTGAAACTCTGACACTAACCCATACCCTACTAGACTCTGACTACTAATCCTTATATGATGGAGAATAGTAACCCAAAAAGAATACAAATACCAGCAGTTCAGAGAAGGCATGGTATGTAGTTGACATCCCTTTTGCATTATATAGTGTAGGAGTTATAAATATAGTCAATGTTTATTGAAATAGTTCTCCATGTGTTTTTAAAATTAACAAATATGTGAATTCCTCTCTCCCTTTTTCTGTAGACTGTTAAGCACATGTATTTTTATTTGCACATTTAGAATCCTACCTGGAATCACATGTACATTGTTCTGAGGTGGCTGACATTGCAGATAAAAATGGTGAGAAGAGATCACTCCTCCTAAATGCTGTTGGAAATGAAAATTCAACCTATGGGTGAGCTTCCTAGTTGAACAACATTATACATAAATCCATTTTCAGTAAAATGTATTTTTTTGGATATGTGGATGTTATATATTTCATGATGAATTTCGATTTGCATATATATTGATACTTTTTAATGTCTGTGTGTGTGTGTTTGTGTGTGTGTGTGTATATATATATATATATATATATATATATATATACACTCTCCAGATTTTTCAAAATATGAAATATATGTGTCTTATTATACACTTCCTAAAATAATTCATTTTCATGTATGAGGATTTATAATCAACTTTTCACAAGATTATTCTCAGAAATATTCATCCACCTGAAATACATATTTGTTTCCTAATACTGAAAACTAACTTCAGTAAATGGTGCATACAAATCATAATATTTCAACATTGCAAGATGGCCACAAATAGAGAGCATCACACCCAGTGTACCGCGCCACTGAGCAGGTGACTAACGACTTAGAACTAAAAAAATCTATCTTGTTAGGAACTTACATCAAAATGGGGGTGCATTGAAACCTAGTGAAAGGATTTCTAGCACTATGGTCTGGTAATTGAGTCTCAAACACGAGCCAACTGTGCCACCCGAGATCCAGTCTGACTGATCCGCACGGCCCACCCAGTGGCTACAGATGGCACGCCACCACCGAGATGAGACCAATAAGCAGGGAGAAACGTTGATGCACATTCTGTAGAATCCTCCCGGTAGAGCCCCCACTGAGGCCTTAGCTGAGTTCAGGATTTCAGACGGGGAAGGAAGCAGTACAGTTATGATTCCCACAACGGAAGCTCCTCCAAGGAAACCAACGGCCACCATCTTGGAGAGCTGAAGTAACCACAGCCACTCTCCTACAGATTGCAACAATAAAACAGGTGTGTGTTATCAGCTCATCTCCCATACTTCGGGGAATTCGCATAAAATCTCTCATAGGCTTTCTGGGGGAGAGATTATCAGAGCGAGCCTGCATAAAGATGGGGGAAAACTAGAGGCACCTGACTTTCATCTCCCCCTCCCATCAGCAGTCACAAAAAACCTGTCTAGCCAGCACTGGGGGAGGGGCAAGCAGAAAAAAATCAAAACAATAGAATGCCGGGGTTCCCAATAGCCAACTGTGCAACTAGAGATCCAGGGTGATTAAATCATGCGGCCAGGCCCGCTGTTACAGATGGCGGGGCACCACCGAGAAGCAACCTGCAAGCAGGGAGAAATGTTGCTGCGGATTCTGTGGAATCCTGCCACCTGAGCTCCCACTGATCCCCGGGCTGAGTTTGGGAATTAAGACAGGGAAAAAAGTGGTACAGTTCTATCTCCCACAAAAGAAACTACACCAAGGAAACCAGCGGCCACCATCTTTGAGAGCTGAAGTAACCACCGCCCCTCTCCAATACATTGCAAAAATAAAACAGGTGTGTGTTACTCAGCTCATCTCTCATACAGTGGGGAATTCGCATAAAATCTCTCCTAGGCTTTCCCGGGGAGGGATTATCAAAGAAAGCCTGCATAAAAATGCGAGAAAAACTAGAGACACCTGACTTTCAACTCCCCCTCCCATCAGTGGCAAAAACGAAACGTTTCTAGCCAGTGCTGGGGGAGGGGCAAGCAGAAAAAATCAAAACAATAGAGTGTCTGGGTTCCCAATAGACACCCTCAACACCCAACAAACGGCAGGCCCAGAGTACAGTTTGAACTGCCGAGAGGCATCACTCAGGGGAAATCTGGTCTAGAAAAAGAAACCAGGACTAGCAGGAGAAACCAAAGGACTAGAGGCCAGGCCCTTGTGACTAGGCGGCTGGAGACCGCAGGCCCACAGGTGACATTCCACCCACTGCCTGCGTGACTGGGCGGCTGAGGAATGCCCGCCCGCCGGCAACCGACAGTGCGACTGGGTGGCTAGAGATTGCAAACCCACTGGCGACAGCCCACCTGCCACCCACGTGACTGGGCAGCTGCAGACTACCTGCCCGCTGGCGACCAACCGCGCAATTGGGCGGCTAGAGACCGCCCACCCGCCAGTGACCCGGAGCTGAAACAAACCAGAGACAGTCAAGTCCCACCCCCCTATTCGGACACCTCGGCAAGGAGCCTGGGGCCAGCCAAAGCAGAGAGGTGACATCACTGGAGCTCAGCCTTCGGAATCACTTCCTAGCGAATCCATTTTAGCAGGCTTAGAGGCAGCAAGTCCAAGCAAAAAAAGTATATTTTGAAAATGAATTAAACAAAGAAATTCAAATGGCAAACAACGAGCTTTACCAGGAGATAGAGATCTTAAAAAGAAATATCAAACAGTAATCCTAGAAATGCAGGAAACTATAAACCAAATTAAAACTCAAACAAGAATATTACAAATAGACTAGATCAAGTAGAAGTCAGAACATCAGATAATGAAGACAAAGTTTATCAACTTGAAAAGAATATAGTCAACACAGAAATGATGCTTAAATCCGACGAGCAATCTATTTAAGAAATATGGGATGTCATTAAAAAAAAAAACAAATTTGAGAGTCATCAGGATAGAAGAAGGCATAGAGATTCAAACCAAAGGAATGGACAACATATTAAATGAAATAATTCTAGAAAACTTCCCAGAGATGAACGATGGATTTGATTGCCAAATCCTGAAAGCCTACAGGACCCCAAACATTCAAAACCAAAATAGACCAACTCCAAGACATATAATGATGAAGATAGCCAACATACAGAACAAGGAGAGAATATTAAAAGCTATAAGAGAAAGGACGCAGATTACATTCAGGGGTAAACCAATTAGGTTAATAACTGATTTTTCATCACATACCTTGAAAGTCAGAAGATCCTGGAACAATGTATTTCAAATGCTGAAAAATAATGAATTCCAACCAATAATACTGTATACAGCAAAATTAAGCTTCATATTTGACAATGAAATTAAAGTCTTTCACGATAAACAAAAGCTAAAACAATTTTCAGCCAGAAAACCAGCACTGCAAAGCATTTTGTGCAAAATACTACAAGAAGAGGAGTTGAAAAATAGTGCCCAAAACTAACAGCGGGAAGTATCTCAGTAAAGGGGGAGAAAAGTAACCAAAAAAGTACAAAATATCCAAACTAAAATATAATAAATAAATAAACATGAGTGGAAGTACAAATCATATTTCAATTGTAACCTTAAATGGTAATGGCCTAAACTCACCAATCAAGAGACATGTGCTAGAAACCTGGATCAAAAAAAACAAATTTAATAATTTTCTGCCTTCAGGAGACTCGTATGATAGGAAAAGACATACACAGCCTGAAGGTAAAAGGTTGGGAAAAATCACAACACTCACATGGCCCTCGAAAGCAAGAAGGATTTGCCATACTCATATGGAATAAAATCAACTTCAAACCTAAGTTAATCAAAAGGGAGAAAGAATGACACTATATTCTGTTAAAAGGAATCATCCACCAACATGAAAAAACAATTATCAATTTGTATGCACCAAGCAATGGAGGTGCAACGTTCATTAAACAAACTCTCCTCAAGTTCAAGAGTCAAATAGACTACAATACAATAATTATGGGTGACTTCAACACATCGCTCTTGCCATTAGACAGATCCTCTAGACAAAAACTGAATAAAGAAACAATAGAATTCAACAGCACAATCAATAACCTAGACTTAACCGACATATATAGAATATATCAACCATCATCAAGTGGATACATGTTCTTCTCAGCAGCACATGGATCCTACTCAAAGATACACCATATATTATGCCATAGGGCAATTCTTAGTAAATATAAAGGCATGGAGATAATACCATGCACCATATCTGATCATAATGGAATGAAACTGGAAATCAAAGATAAAAGAAGGAAGGAAAAATTCTACATCACATGGAAAATGAACAACATGGTGCTGAATGATCAATGGGTTACAGAAGACGTAAAGAAGGAGATAAAAAAATTCTTTGAGACAAATGACAATACAGACATAACATACCAGAATCTATGGGACACAATTAAAGCAGTTTAAAGAGGGCAATTCATTTCTTGGAGTTATTTATTCAAAACAAGAGAAAAAACAACAAATAAATGAACTCAAACTACACCTCAAAAACCTAGAAAAGGAACAGCAAAACAACAGCAAATGTACTAGAAGACAAGAAATAATTAAATTTAGAGCTGAAATCAACGAAATTGAAACAAACAAACAAAAAACATTAAAAAAATTGATAAAATGAAAAGTTGGTTCTTTGAAAAAATAAATAAGATCAACAGGCCCGTAACCATGCTAATGAAGAGAAGAAGAGAGAGAATTGAAATTACTAACATATGGGATGAAAAAGGCAATATCACAACAGACACTACAGAAATACAGAAGATAATTAGAAAGTATTTTGAAACACTATATTCCAATAAAATAGAAGATTGTGAAGATATTGATAAATTTCTTAAGTCATACGATCTGCCCAGATTGAGTCAGGAAGACACACACAATTAAAACAGGCCAATAATAAAGGAAGAAATAGAAGAAGCAATCAAAAACTACCAACCAATAAAAGCCCTGGACCAGATGGGTAAACAGCGGATTTCTACTAAACCTTCAAAGAAGAATTAATACCAATATTTTCAAAGCTATTTCAAGAAATAGAAAAAGAAGGAACTCATCCAAATTCATTCTATGAGGCCAACATCACCCTGATCCCGAAACCAGACAAAGACACTTTAAAGAAAGAATACTACAGACCAATATCTCTAATGAACTTGGATGCAAAAATTCTCAATAAAATCCGGGTGAATCGAATACAAAAGCATATTAAAAAAATTGTGCACCATCATCAAGTAGGATTCATCCCTGTGATGCAAGGATGGTTCAATATACGGAAATCAAAAAATGCCTTTCACCACATCAATAGACTTAAAGACAAGAACCATATGATCATCTCGATAGATGCAGAAAAAGCATTTGACAAAGTTCTGCATCGCTTTATGTTCAAAACACTATAAAAAATAGGGATAACAGGAACTTACCTCAACATTGTAAAAGCTATATATGCTAACCCTCAGGCTAGCATCATCCTAAATCGAAAAAAACTGAAGGCATTCCCTCTAAAATCTGGAACAAGACAGGGATGCCCTCCATCACCACTTCTATTCAATTTATTTCTTGAAATACTAGCCAGAGCAATTAAACAGACAAATGAAATTAAAGGCATAAAAATTGGAAAAGAAGAATTTAAAGTATCGCTATTTGCAGATGACATGATAATATATTTAACAGACACAAAAGGGTCTACAAAAAAATGGCTAGAGTTAATAAAAAAATTCAGAAATGTGGCAGGATATAAAATCAACACGCATTAATCAAAGGCATTCCTGTATAACAGCAACAAACTTCTGAAATGGAAATGAGGAAAACCACTGCATTCACAATATCCTCAAATAAAATAAGATATTTGGGAATCAACCTAACAAAAGAGGTGAAAGATTTATATAATGAAAACTACAGAACTCTAAAGAGAGAGATAGAAGAAGATCTCAGAAGATGGTAACATGTACCCTGTTCATGGATAGGCAGGACTAACATCATCTAAATGGCGATATTACCCAAAGTTCTCTACAGGTTTAAAGCAATGCCAATCAAAATCCCAATGGCATTTCTTGTAGAAATAGATAAATCAATCATGAAATTCATATGGAAAAACAAAAGACCAAGAATAGCAAAAGAAACTCCAAGCAGAAAGTGTGAATCTGGAGGTATAGCGATACCAGAGTTCAAACTGTACTACAAAGCAATAGTAACAAAAACAGCGTGGTACTTGTACCGAAAAAGGCAGGTGGACCAATGGAACAGAATAGTGGACACAGGAACCAATCCATAAAATTACACCTTTTTTATATTTAATAAAGGGGCTAAAAGCATGCAATGGAGGAAGGATAGCATCTTCAAAAAATGGTGCTGGGAAAATTGGAAATCCATATGCAACAAAATGAAACTGAATCCCTTTCTCTCGCCATGCACAAAATTTAACTCAAAATGGATCAAGGAGCTAGATATAAAATCAGAGACACTGCGTTTCATAGAAGAAAAAGTTGGCTACGATCTACATACTGTGGGTTCGGGCTCCAAATTCCTTAATAGGAAGCCCATAGCCTAAGAGTTATTAACAAGAATAAAAAAAATGAGACTTACTTACACTAAAATGTTTTTTTTTCTCTGCAAGAGAAACAATAAGACAGGTAAATAGAGAGCCTACATCCTGGGAACAAATTTTTACCACTCACACTTCAGATAGAGCCATAATATACATAATATACAAATAATTCAGAAAATTAAACAATAAGATAACAAATAACCTAAACAACAAATGGGCCAAGGACCTGAAAAGACACTTCACAGAGGAGGACATACAATCAATCAACAAGTACATGAAAAAATGCTCACCATATCTAGCAGTCAGAGAAATGCAAATCAAACCCAACCTAAGATACCATCTCACTCCAGTATGATTGGCAGCCATTATGAAGTCAAACAACAACAGGTGTTAACGAGGATGTGGGGAAAAGGGGACACTTGTACACTGCTGGTGGGACTGCAAATTGGTGAGGCCAACATGGAAAGCAGTATGGAGATTCCTGGAAAAGCTAGGAATGGATCCACCATTTGAACCAGCTATCGCACTTCTCAGACTATTCCCTGAGGATCTTAAAAGAGTGTACTATAGGGATACTGCCACATCAATGATCATAGTGGCACAATTCACAATAGCTAGACTGTGGAACCAACCTAGATGCAATTCAATAGATGAATGGATAAAAAAATGTGGCATCTATACATGATGGATTATTATGCAGCACTAAAAAATGACAAAATCATAGAATTTGCAGGGAAATGGATGGCATTAGAGCAGATTATGCTAAGAGAAGCTAGCCAATCCTTAAAAAAACAAATGCCAAATGCCTATTTTGATAAAAAGAGAGCAACTAAAAATAGAACAGGAAGGAAGAGCATGAGGAAAAGATTAATATTAAACAAACACTAGTGGGAGAAAGTGAGAGAGAAGGGAAAGCATATGGAAATGGTAGGAGACCCTCAATGTTACACAAAATTTCATATAAGAGGTTGTGAGGGGAAAGTTGGGGACAAGAGTGAGAAGTGAAGAACCGCAGATGAGGAAGAGTGGGAAGATGGGAGGGGAGGGGAGGAGGGATAGTAGAGGATAGTAAAGGTAGCAGAATACAACAGTCACTAATATGACATTATTTAAAAATGTTAATGTGTAACTGATGTGATTCTGCAATTCGTATTTGGGGAAAATTGGGAGTTCATAACCCATTTGAGTCAAATGTATAAAAGATGATATATCATGAGCTTTGTAATGTTTTGAACAACCAATAAAAATAAATAAACAAAGGTTTAAAATTGAGTGGGAAGAAATCAGCTAAAAAAGGTTTGAGATGCATTCATTTTGCTAAGCAGAAAGTTTGTTTTGTGTAGTTGTAAATATCACAAATTTATTTTACCAGAAAACTGGCTTTTGAAAATGCACATAAGTTGAGATTAAAGGATAATCCACCTACCTTCATGAAAATTTCATATCATTTCCTATATTTTTCATATTTCATTTTTTTCGTGAATATTTTGTCATGGACCAGGTCTAGTCTTAGGCTATTCTTCCAGAATACTACCTCATCTGACAAGTTCGTACAATGTGTTGGTTTGTTCTTTTCATCTTTTATTTAACAGTTTCTACCTGATAATGTGTATATTTCCTTATCTTTATTTGGACATACATACCCAACTATATCTTTGCATTTTATGTTTTACTGGGGAAGAGACTCATCAAAAGCTCTTTATTATATGTATCAACAATCAAACATTTAGAGCATGCAATTATTCTTACTTTTGCATGAAAATATCTTTGTACCATCTTTCTTATAAAGATGTAGAATTATTAGTACTGTCCCTGCTGTAATAAGTAACTACTTACAAGAAGAATTAAACAATTGACTTTATATGAATTATGAATATGAAAATTAATAAAATAAGTATTTGGCAATAAATATGCAATTGATAGAAATTGAAATCACGAGAAAGCTATTTAAAATGTCAGTGCATATGGTCCTTAAATAATAGGTTGTTCAAAAAAAATTTCTCTAATTCATAAGACTTAATATGCCATATTACATCTTAATGTGATATAAAACCTTAAATGATAAGTATTGATAAATAAGAATAATACCTGTTTACTTAAATATGTTTATTTGATTTTCACTGTAAGTTGTTAATTCTGGAAGACTTGAAAATTAAGAAAGACTTGGTCTATATTATTTCTAACAGGCTAATCAATGTACTTTTAAATATATATGTATATTTATAACATATGTAATACATATGCATGAATATAGATACATATGTATAATTAATGTATTGTAATATATCTATCAGGTGATTATAATTTTTAAATTTTCTCAAGAAAAAAGAATGACTATAAAAAACATTCTTAAATGTAAATTTTATAGCATATTACTGTTTGTAATGACATGAGAGAAAAATACATATGGAGGGAAAATGAAAAAGGAAGAGAGAGAAGGGGGAAAATGAGGAAGAAAGTGAGTAAAGAAGAGGGAGAGGAGTGTTTGATGATAAGATAAAAGTGGAGGGTCTGGGTGTGTGGCTCAGTGGTAACAGCACCACATATAAATAAATGAAATGAATATCTATCAACAACTGAAAAAATAAAAAATAATAAAAAAGTAGAAATATTACCAAAATTTCAAGTTTTTATGAATTCTAAATAAAAAAAAAATTATTACATAGCCTTATGTAATTTCTAGACTCCCCAAAATAGTCATTTAATGTTAGATTATTAGTGGTATAACTAAAAATCCATTGGTCTTTCCTCGACATTCTGTGGCATGCTAGTGCTAAAATAAATTGTATTATAATACCAAAAAAATTCTTATATGTCTACAGTAACTAACTCAGTTTAACATCAATGCAAGAAGATTCCTATGGGATATAATTTTATTTTGACGTTCATTTTTATTCAACACTGGTACATTACTATTTCTCCAGTTTATGCACATCATAGGATGTATATTTCATCCACAATTTATCAAATTTATACACATTTGTTTTACTTTTGATCACTTCTTGCTTGAGAACACATGTATTCCTCTACGTTTCTGGAAAGCTCTTTTCATGAGACTTTTTTCCAAACACATTGTTTTCGATTTCCATTATCATTTTTGAAGCAAAAATCACACACCCGTCATGATAAACCATAACGCTAATATTACCATTAGATGTAAAACTGGTGGGAATGAATGATTGTATATCAATATAAGATTTCTTGTATAATTTCAGATATCAATTCAATCCATTATCTAAAGTGGAATCAGTTATATTATTTATTCACAGTATGGTCTATTCATGCATTATCTCTATATTGATAGACACAGGGTACACCTCTGTGTACCCCCAATAATAATTTGTATATCTTCAAAATATTGCTCCCAGAAATGGTGGAAGAAATACTCATGCCAACTAATCTACATATACATTTTATCACAGTAATATTCTGGACACAAAATGCAAAGGTCAAACTTATGATTGTACCAAAGCCTAAATGGAAAGTGAACATGGATTACTAAAAACATCCATGTCTTGGATGCCTAATGCTCTCAAATGTCAATCCTATTGGTGAGTACATATTTGTTTCTTCCCAAGATTATATATTCAACTTCAACCATGTTGAAAATGTCTAATACTATCACTCACTTTATATTTTGCCTGATTTCCTAATGTCTCTATTGATATCTCTTTTTTCTACATATTTTCCCCAGTTCATCATAGTGACTGATTGTTCACATGTGCTGACATTTAAATTCACTCTTTATCCGAAACCCTACTGCTAAAGAACTTTTGGTCCAAATACTATACTCACTCTTTTTTCTAAACCTACTGACTATCTTCCTAATTCTACCGACTATCCCTTTTTGACTGGATGATCTCTTCGACAATCGATCATCCAAGGTACAAGGTCCTATGCCATTGTATATTGATTTATCTGAGACATCTGTGCAGAACATAATTCAAAGCCAAGTATACCAATCAAGGGCCCAATGCCTTTCTGGTCTTGAAATCTTTCCTAGATTTCTGTTTTCATAATTATATTTCACCTGTATATTCTTATAAATATTGCAGGTTCCCAATACCATTATTCATCCAGCAGAATGATTCCTAACACAAATCGAACATGTTATTAATCCTAACTATACACTGTTCCCTCAATCCAACTTTACAGAAGAGCAGGGACAGAGTTGGTCTTACAATACAGGGATGTAGGGGATCTTCCACCTGTTGACAACCTCAAAGGCCCATGCAGATATGATCCCTGGAGAAGATGTAGGCAGATATGAAAGACCTGAGCAAGCAAAAGTCATCTTCCATGGCAAACAACCCGGTCAGGTTAAAAGCATGTGTCTGAATCATCCTCTCTCTTCTTAATGTAGGGAAGATTGACCAAATTAGGCCTGTGTGGAGAGCTGTTCCCAGGTGCCTATGGTTTCTATATCATTCGAACTTCTGAAAGTGTCACAGGAAGTAGGGGAATCCTCCATATTATGAGACCCTAGGAAGCAAATGTTAGGACAAAGTGGTTGCAAAGGCAGTGACTTCATTTAGTTCCTGAAGGAAGTGACCTCACCTCACATCCTTGTTGATGGAACTCTCCAAATTTGGGTTCCAGGAAGCCAGGCATCCACACCCAGTCCAAGCCCCAGTCACAGTGGTCTCACTTGTTTGGATTTACCAAGAACAGAGTCAGTCTTTTGTGGTACCTAGTGATGTGAGCATGGCCAAATGCCAGGAAAGTTCTGAAGAGGGTCCCTTCCGGAGAAAGAAGGTAGAGGTGCACTGCTGGCTCCTGACAACTTCACAGAGTTGACCAAGGAGACCAGATCTGAGACAGGACAGGCCATTTCTGGGGAACAAAGTATGGCCCTCCAGTGAGAGGACACTCTGGATAGTTCCAGACCTACTTGGGGGAAGGAGGTGCCTTTGTGGGTGTTTGAGTGGGTTTGTGGTTTTTTCTCATGTTCTGAGAATAGTTAGGAAAGAGGGTTTGTTTGGTTTGGAGTGGACTGTTTCTAGTTAGTCCTTTGACAAGGCAAGTGTTTCTATGTCTGTGTATCCCACTGTGTCCATGGTTGTAGACATTAGAAAAGAGAATGCCTCAATGGGTGTGTCCTGTCAAGGAGAAAACTTCCAAAAATTCATCCTGCCCAATTTATAAATGGACTGTGGCTTGCCTTATCAATGGGCAACACCTACTATTTTCTTACATTCCTGTATTCTTCCTGAATTCTGGCCACTCTTCAGAATAGGCTCATGGTTTTGTGTACAAGATATGTACCACTTCCAAGCTCTGTGACATGGCCATGTACTGGATAGCTGAAGGGAATGGCAAGCATCTCAGAAAACTCTGATATCAGTGTGACCTGTAAAGTCTCAGTGGAGAAACCCTGCTTTGGGACTTTTGATTACCTATTGTTATGTTGCCCTGAATATCAGGAACGTCTTTTCCTCAAGCTACTCCTTTGTGAAGCATGAAGAAAACAGTTTTCACATGGAAATGAATGGGCATTACCTTTGTGTTTTACAAGAAAACCTTCACAGATTTGGCTCTCATTAACTTAAAAATACATTATATTGTATCTCAGTGTAAAAAGTAACATGGAACTGTACATATCTTATTTATAACAAGTCCAATTATAGAACACAAATAATATACATAAATTTCCAACATGTTTTTCTTTTGAGCCTAGAATTACCATACAACCTTAGAACACCAGCTTTATACAATGCTCTTTTGAAGCTTTTACCTTACAGACTTGTATACCTGAAAGATATGAACACATTAACACCACAATTACATTGATGTTTTTGTATTAACCAAGTTTAGCTTTTTAAAGAAATAACATGGCACAATTTTATAAAAACAGTACTTGTTGAACCAGCTGTTTAACTTTTAAGATTACTTGCTTAAACTTACACATATAACAAACTTACACAAACCTTTCTGTATTATTTACTTAAACCATTTTAATTATTTAATCATATAGACTCTCTCATCCACAAACACATTTCCCTCTATTAAATCTATATCTAGAAACTTTTAGTTTCTCTTTTCCATCTGTGAACCTCTTTCTGTTCACATTTTGAAACACTACTTGTAAATTTCTGAATTCATGCAGATTATTTTATAGACATCAACATTTTATTAGGGCCTTTTTGAACACCTAGAAAACTTATAGGCCTAATTTTAAAGACATTTTTAATTTTATCTGTTTACCCAATTTGAATTGAACCATTTGAACCACGTGAATCAAAGATATTTGGATCCATTTTTAAATTTTTCAAAAGCGCTCCTCATCTGTCAATTGTCATGTCACTGCATGATATATGGGCATACATACATATAGACATACCGACATACAACATGTAACACAAGTGTAACACATAACACAATAGTGAAGGCCTTGTAGCTTTTTCAGGTGAAATCTCCATTGCAATGTTTAAAAACCCCACAGTTGTGCAAAAATAGAACTGATCACAAAACATTAACCCATCTGCAGAATCAAGATCATGAGCTCAAAAAAAAAAAAAAAATTACAGAATCTAAGAAAAAGCAAGAGTCCCAAAAAAGATGACTGGCCAGTAATCAGTAAATACCATATAATGTACTTTTGGTTGGGTCTAGTTTGAGTTCAGGTAAAAAGACACTTTTCCTCTCTTTTGTCTGTCTCCCACTGAGTGCTGCAGGCTTCCTTTATTTGCATATAATCTTAAGTCCTGGCTGAGGTCTGGAAAAAAGAAAGACTGGAATTCGGAGCAGAAACCTCATGCCTAAAGCATTTTAGCAATAAGTCATAATTTCCAGGTTTGAATGTTGAAAATTATGATGCAAGTTTAAGATGTAATTCTCAAATTTTTATATCTTTAGATTTTTCTACACTAGAAAATCTTGCTCACACAAAACTGAAAATATGATCATTTTTTGATAAAATAGAAGCCACCATCAGAAGACGTTTCTATAGATTCATTAATCCACTTTCTTTGTTATAAAGTTTCTAAAGTAGTATTAAGTTACATTAAATTGGCTGAAAATTTTTAAAAACAACCACAGACTACCATGTGCATTAGAAATTAAGCTTTAAAAATTTCCAAGACTATTGCTAATTAATGTTATTTCACAAAGCCAGACCAACGTTTTAATTTAGAACCTTTTTTTAAAAAATCTTCCACACTGACGGGAACAGATACCGTATCATAATTTAGTATCTTTGCCCAAGATAATGCACTGGTATATCTAGTGCAATTTTCTCTGGCTACCTAGTTCAAAATTAAATCTCTTTAATTTTTTCATCCTAAGTATTTACGTTTTCTAGCATGAACTATCTGAAATCAAACTAAACAATTGTTTAAACCCAACTTTTAACTGTAAGTTAGTGCAATGCTTTAGAAACACATTTAGAAACCAGATTGTTACAATAAAAAAAATCATTCTTAGATACACATTCAGCCAAGATCATCCCCATAATACAATTTGTAATATCAACATATTACTGCATTCATTGTCCCTTTTGTTAAGTAAACAGAGGTGGAGTAATCTTTAAAGTGCAGGTAAGGGATAAGGGAGTTCCCCACAGCAAAATGGCTCCGGCAGCTGCTGGGAGTCCCTTAGCCCCACCTTTTACTTACAGGATTAGTTCCTCTGGTTTTGTTTGACCCTAGGCAAAAAGCATTTTCTATATCTCCCAACTTTTCAGTAGTCAGCTCCCAAAAAGTTCATCCTTTGCTTGCAGATGTTTGGAGTACTAGGCTTCCTCAAGAGGGCAGAGTGGGGACTTTTTTAAAGTCCAAACTGGGGTGTCAAAATTTATGACTGAAGGTTTGGTTCCCATCCCCAAAGCCAATTAATGACAATTTATTAATGAGGACAGGGTTTTGAGAAAAGTTTAAGGGAGATAAAAAAGTTTTTAGACCCCAGGAAATTCCCTCTGAAGTGAGCGTGCTCAAGCCAACTACGGGAAGAAAAGAAAACACTGCTTGCCTAATCTTGCTTACCAAAGGGGAATAAGGTTTATCAAAGTTCTTTAAAACACAGCTAAGAGAGGTGTAAAAGGTGAGAACAGAAAATCTGGCGGTTCTATTGACTTTTGATCCCTCACAGGAGAAGCATTAGGTTAAAATTTAGCTAAAGTTACTTCGACTCATCTAAGGCAGGTTGGAACTTGGGACTCTGCATCGGTCCAAACAATGCCATCACATTTAACAGAAACACAGACAAAAAGACACACAAAGACCATCATGCAGCTCCCGTTTGTTCACAACCCCAAGATCTACAATCTTGTGACTCAGGGAGAATGGAGTGAAGAGGGGGAGGAGCAGAAGATTTGAGTGATAGGATTGTGGGCAAAGGGGTCAGAGTGGAGGCGGGGACAAGGAAAGGCTTCAGGGACAGAGGCATGGAATGGCTTTGTCCCATAATGAGAGTTACTCAAACAGAGACAAGGACAACACAAACGTGACACAAACACGGACACACAGTTAACGTTTAACACGAGTTCATAAGTAAAGATTAGAACCTAGTAGCTGGCAAAACCTTATGGGTAAGACCACTAAGACAGACAGTGAATTCAACCTGAGAGAAAAAAGTAGCCGGCAAGACCTGACGGGTTGGCAGCAGAGTAGGCTAATGAGGGGACATCCGTCCCTCCCCGAATCCTCTAAGGCATCCCTTGCAAGGAGGTGGCCTGTGGCTTCAGGTCACGTCTGTCCACCACCACCAGGGGGAACTTACGCTCACTGCTGGTAGCCACTCTGTCAACCCAAACCGAAAACCAAAAATCCAAACCTGAACAAAAAGCTCTGAGCTATCGCAAGGAAAAAAGGAAAGAGGCACCTTACTTTCCCCCAGAGGGGTCCATTGGGGTCTTCTTGTTCAGCGCTGCGCGATTCCCGGCCAACGCACCAAATGTAACGGTTCGGCGAACACCGGAGGATGAGACCACCAAGAGACCACGCATGGCTCATGCAACAGCAAACGGGGTTTATTGAGGATCCAATCCAGCATGCTGGGGCTCCGGGCTCACTCAAGAAGGGAGAGCAGCCCAAAGCCCTTAGCATAGGTTGAGCAGTGCTTAAGTACACTTTTTGGGGAGGGCAGGACTTTACATACATCACAGTCTCCTTTAACAAATCATCATACACCACAGGAAAATCAAACAACAATTCCTAAACATGATTAGTTCATTCATTGGCGGGAACAGGTCCGGCGGGGGGGATAGGTCAGTCCTGAATTGGGGTACACATTCAAACTGATTGGTTTAGGCCCTGCGATGCCTACGTGCAAGGCCACACAGGGTCCTAGGCTATTAAACAACCAGTCAGTCAGGGGGAATATTTACTGGGCAGTCTGGGAATTGTCCTACAAGCTACAGGAATTTCAGGTTTTGTGTGTAGCATAGGAACTTAACAATACCTGGTCCTTTACATTTTAACTCAGGCCTTGCAGCTTAGAAATTTTACAACACCCGATCTTTTACACTTTAACTTTTACACTTTAACTTCAATTTCTTTTACCCTTACATTCCCACTCCTTTTTCTGACTACTTTTAGTCATAAAAATAATGAATCACAATTATTGAAGGGTTTCACATTTCATGAGTTGTTTTGTGTTCTCTGGAATCGTTTTCTGCATGGCCTCCATTTTAGATTTTACTCGGTATTAGACCCCGATTTATCTAAAAACACTAACTACCTAACTTTAAATCTGGCTTCATTCCCCCCTCTAATTTGGGAACTCCTTACTGCTGTAAGGAAGCGGGGCGAAGAGGATCTTTCTGGGTTCTTTAGGCTGAAAAGGGACGGTGTGGGGCAAGCAGTTTGGAGTCCCCCTTTAAAATCAGGTTTATCGAGTGGTCCATGATAAAAAGTGTGATTGAGAAGTAATAGGCTGAGTGATGGGGGGTCTATAAGAGAAACAAGAATTCATTAGTTTGCGAATCCGATTGATTCAGCAATAAATGCCATAGCACAGGAATATGCCAATGAGTATGATGGCAAAGACAAAGACTATCAATGTTTTTTATCAGGAAGTACCAAGAACCAGGTGATAAGATATTCTTTCCATGACAATGTTGCTAAGGACATGGCTTCTACTTGAGCATGTAAATCTTTAAGGATATTTGTCACCTTGCCATTAATGTCAGGAATGTAAACACAACAATTAACATTTAGGTTTACAGATGTCCTTTCCCTTAAGATATAGTCTAATAATTTAATGCCATATGATCTTGTTAATTTTTTTTACTAGTATGACCTGTGTCTAATAGAGAAACGTTTGATTCTGTTACTTAGGGCTGGATAACCATACTAGCAAATACCAAGACTACCTGTGTAGGTTAGGAATATCTGTAGGCCTTAAACTAAAAACTACTCAGGCAGTTCCTTTTAATAGTTATCAGGCATTCCTGTCTGAGAATCTCTTTTGTAGCCTCCAGTTTACTTATTTATGGAAATTACGTTTAACTATTATTATCATTTAAAAGACCCAGGAACAGCTGTGCTTTGGCTTTCACTGACTTTGCTAAGTGTTTAAGATGAAGCAAGTCAAACTGACTTTTGTTTCTATCTATTGTTAACAGTCAGCTGAGTTTCCCTGGGAGACCTCGGGGAACATACAGCAGTTTCTCAGTTCCGCTAGTGTTATTTGCATTAGGATGGGTCCAGGCCTTGCCTGACCATGTAGCTTCCCTCAGAAGCATCAGGGATGTCTCCCTTTTCTGATGACCCTCCTCTTCATAGCAAATGCACTAATTGGCTTTCTGTCCTCCAATGGTCTCATTAATCTCCCTGTTCGGGAGGTTATGTGGCCTAGAGTTTCAAAGCTCTTTGGAGAAGTCCCCTATTCTCTGATTCAGACTGACTCAGAGGGCAAGAGCCAAATATTGGTTTTCTTGGCCCTTTTAATATAACTTTAATTTTAAAAACTTAAACTTAAACTTCCAGCAAATAAGCTAACAGCCTTATGCTAAGAGCACTGGGGTTTAATGTCTATCTCTCTATCCTGTAGGTGATAACTCCTTATCTTAAGTTTACCCAGGTTGTGAGTTCTTAAAGCAGTACCTCTTTAAAACATTAACAGGCGATCCTTAGATTATCTATAAGCAAACTACAAACAAAATTAACTAGGGTAAAGACATATTTACTTTATATAAGAGCTACCTTGAATTCTGGCTAGGATATACATCATAATCCCCTGTTTGAGATCCTATTTGGACACAACTTTAAATGTACTGAAATCTGGCCTAATTCTTTCATAGTCTCTTTCACAGGAGGTGGGACATAGAGCCTTATCTCAAGTAAGGCGGGGCTCTTCATAAATCTTAAATACTATAGTTCTGAAGCTGATCTTTGATTTTAGACATCATTTTACAAAGCCTATATAAATTGTTGATCAAGTTTACATGGATATTAACTAACACAACATAATATCACATCTAAAACATGAATTAGAGAAAGGCTGAAAGTTTTAACATTTTGTAGAAAAGTAGCAAAGTGTTTTTGTGTTTTAAAATAAAACCTTCACACGGATTAGGCTCTCATTAACTTAAAAATACATTTAAATTGTATCTAACTGTAAAAAGTAATATGTAACTGTACATATCTTTTTGATAACAAGTCCAATAAGACAACACAAATGATACACATTAATCTCCAACATGTTTTTCTTTTAAGACTAGAATTACCATACAACCTTAGAACACCTGCTTGATACAATGCTCTTTTGAAGCTTCTACCTTACAGACTTGTATACCTGGAAGATATAAACACATTAACACCACAATTACATTGATGTTTTTGTATTAACCAAGTTTAGCTTTTTAAAGAAATAACATGGCACAATTTTATAAAAACAGTACTTGTTTAACCAGCTGTTTAATTTTTTAAGATTACTTGCTCAAATCATACACATATAATCAACTTACACAAACCTTTTTATTATTTACTTAAAGCCTTTTAATTACTTAATCATATAGACTCTCTTATTGAGAAACACATTTTCCCTATATTAAATCTATATCTAGAACCTTTTAGTTTCTCTTTTCCATCTGTGAACCTCTTTCTGTTCACATTTTGAAACAATACTTGTAAATTTCTGAATTTAAGCAGATTATTTTATAGACATCAACATTATATTAGGGCCTTTTTGAACACCTAGAAAACTTATACGCCTAATTTTAATTAATTATTTTTAATTAATTATTTTAATTTTTAATTAATTTTTAATTAATTATTTTAATTAATTATTTAATTAATTTAATTATTTTAAATAATTATTTTAATTAATAATTATTTTTATCTGTTTACCCAATGTGAATTGAACCATTTGAATCACGTGAATCCAAGATATTTATATCCATTTTTAAATATTTTATTAGCGCTCCTCATCTGTCAATTGTCATATCACTGCATGATATATGGACATACACACATACAGACATACCGACATACAACACGTAACACAAGTGTAACACATAACACAATAGTGTAGGCCTTGTAGCTTTTTCACGTGAAATCTCCATTGCAATGTTTAAAAACTCCACAGTTGATCAAAAATATAACTGATCAAAAATATTAACCCATCTGCAGGATCAAGATCATGAGCTCAAAAAAAAAAAATACAGATTCTAAGAAAAAGCAAGAGTCCCAAAAAAAATGACTGGCCAGTAATTAGTAAATACCATACAATGTACTTTTTGTTTGGGTCTAGTTTGAGTTCAGGTAAAAAGACACTTTTACTCCTTTTTATCTGCCTCCTGCTGAGTGCTGCAGGCTTCTTTTATTTGCATATCAACTTAAGTCCTGGCTGAGGACTTGAAAACTGTAAAGGCTGGAGTTCTGTGCAGAAACCTCATGCCTAAGGCATTTTAGCTATAAGTCATAATTTCCAGGTTTGAATGTTGAAAATTATGATGCAAGTTTAAGATGTAATTCTCAAAATTTTATATCTTTAGATTTTTCTACACTAGAAAATCTTGCTCACACAAAACTGAAAATATGATGATTTTTTGATAATATTAAAGCCACCATCAGAAGAAGTTTCTCTAGGATCATTAAGCCACTTTCTTTGTTCTGAAGTTTCTAAAGTAGTAGTAAGTTACATTAAATTTCTTGAAAAAATTTTAAAAACAACCACAGACTACCATGTGTATCCGAAATTAAGCTTTAAAAATTTCCAAGACTGTTGCTAATTAATGTCATTTCACTAAGCTAGACCAACGTTTTAATTTAGCACCTTTTTAAAAAAATCTTACACATTGAAGGGAACAGATATCATATCATAATTTATTATCTTTGCCCAAGTTAATGCACTGGTATATATAGTGAAATTTTCTCAGGCTACCTAGTTCAAAATTAAAACTCTTTAATCATTTTTTTTTATCCTAAGTATTTAAGTTTCCTAGCATGAACTACCTGAAATCAAGCTAAACAATTGTTTAAACCCAACTTTTAACTGTAAGATAGTGCAATGCCTTAGAAACCAATTTAGATACCAGATTGTTACAATAAAATTTATTTTTAGATAGACATTCAGCCAAGATCATCCCCAAGAAACAATCTATAATATCAACATATTAATGCATTCATTGTCCCTTTTGTTAAGTCAACAGAGGTGGAGTAATCCTTAAAGTCCAGGTAAGGAATAAGGGAGTTCCCCACAGCAAAATGGCTCTGGCAGCTGCTGGGAGTCCTTTAGCCTCACAATTTATTTACAGGATTTGTTCCTCTGGTGGTTTGACCCCAGGCACCAGGCATATTCTATATCTCCCAACTTTTCAGTAGTCAGCTCCCAAAAAGTTCATACTCTGCTTGCAGTTGTTTTGAGTGCTAGGCTTCCCCAAGAGGGCAGAGTGAGGTTCATTGAAAGTCCTCTCTGGGGTGCCAAAATTTATGACTGAAGGTTTGGTTCCCATCCCCAAAGCCAATTAAGGAGAATTTAATAATGAGGACAGGGTTTTGAGAAAAGTTTAAGCGAGATATCAAAGTTCTTAGACCCCAGGCATTTCCCTCTGCAGTGGGCATGCTCAAGCCAACTACGGGAAGAAAAGAAAACACTGCTTCCCTAATCTTGCTTACCAAAGGGGAATAAGGTTTATCAAAGTTCTTTAAAACACAGCTAAGAGAGGTGTAAAAAGTGAGAACAGAAAAGCTGGTGGTTCTATTGACTTTTGATCCCTCACAGGAGAAGCATTAGGTTAAAATTTAGCTAAAGTTACTTCCACACATCTAAGGCAGGTTGGAACTTGGGACTCTGCATCGGTCCAAACAATGCCATCACATTTAACAGAAACACAGACAAAAAGACACACAAAGACCATCATGCAGCTCCCGTTTGTTCACAACCCCAAGATCTACAATCTTGTGACTCGGGAAGAATGGAGGAAAGATGGGGAGGAGCAGAAGGTTTGAGTTATAGGATTGTGGGCAAAGGGGTCAGATTGGAGGAAGGGACCAGGAAAAGCTTCAGGGACAGAGGCATGGAATGGGTTTTTCCCATTATGAGAGTTACTCAAACAGAGACAAGGACAACACAAACGTGACACAAACACGGACACACAGTTAACGTTTAACACGAGTTCATAAGTAAAGATTAGAACCTAGTAACTGGCAAAACCTGATGTGTTAGACCACAAAGACAGACAGTAAATTCAACCTGAGAGAAAAAAGTAGCCAGAAAGACCTGATGGGTTGGCAACAGAGTCACTTAATGAGGGCTCATCCGTCCCTCCTCACCTAATGAGGGCACTTCCGTATCTCCTCACCTAATGAAAGCACATCCGTCCCTCCCCGAGTCCTTCAAGGTGTCCCTTGCAAGAACGTGGCCTGTGGCTTTAGTACACGTTTGTCCACAACAGCCAGGGGGAACTTACGCGCTCTGCTGGCAGCCACTCTGCTAACCCAAACCGAAAACAGAAAAACCAAAACTGAACTAAAAGGTCTGAGTGATCACAAGGAAAAATGGAAAGAGGTGCCTTACTTACCCCCAGAGGGGTCCGTTGGAGTCTCCTTGTTCGGTGCTGCATAATTCCCGGCCAACTCACCAAAATTAAGGGTCCAGCGAATGGCGGAGGAAGAGACCACCAAGAGACCGTGGATCATGCAGCAGCAAAAGGCGTTTATTGAGTTCCAATCCAGCATGCTGGGGCTCCGTGCTCACTCAAGAAGGAAGAGCAGCCCAGAGCCAAAAGTAGGGGTTGAGCAGTGCTTAAGTACACTTTTTGGGGAGGTCGGGACTTTACATACATCACAGTCTCCTTTAACAAATCATCATTCACCACGGGAAAATCAAACAACAATTCCTAAACATGATTAGCTCATTCATTGACGGGAACAGGTCGGGCAGGAGTGATAGGTCAGTTCTAAAGCGGGGTACACATTGAAACTGATTGGTTTAGGCCCTGCGATGCCTATGTGCCAGGCCACAAAGGGTCCTAGGTTATTAAACAATCAGGCAGACAGGGGAAAATTTACTGGGCAGTCCGGGAATTGTCCTACATGCTACAGGAATCTCAGATTTTGTGTGTAGCATAGGAACTTAACAATACCTGGTCCTTTACATTTTAACCCACGCCTTGCAGCTTAGAAACTTTACAACATGCGGTCTTTTAAACTTTAAATTTTACACATTAATTTCTATTTCTTTTACACTTACAGATCATTCCTGGTTCACAACAAGGGTGTCAAAGCCACCCTGACTTTAGGCAAATGAGGGGCAAGGGAGCTTATTTTGGACACTGTTTTGGGCTGTGCCCCTCATGGAAACCTTTAGCCAGATGTTATGATGAGTGTCTTTATGGAAGAAGATGAGTGCCATGTAGGAGTGTTTTGGTTTTAATTGTGGTCATTTGTGTGGCGGTTCGAAGAGATGACTGGGTCCACCTGGGCTTGAACTCTGCTGTGATTCCCCTTGGAGACTGAGTTCTTGAACTGACCTCAGAGAAGTATTTCCATGAATTGTGTTGGGATTATACAAGGCCACGCATGAGATTCGTGCTTCGAAACTGAGATCTAGGCCCAGGGTGGCTTTCCACAGAGCACTGGGAATCTCAGCCAGGATATTCCATGATTTTATTCTGAAAGACTTGGCAGCCACAGTTAAGACTCAATACACACATGGACCTCACATTGTAGACCTCAATGGGCCTGGCTTCATGTGACCTTTTGGCCACTCTTTGGGGAGCCTTGCCTGTGAGAGTTCTCCAGAGCTTTCATTGAACTCAACTTCCTCACCATTTAATGGTTCCTGAATAAATTGAAACCCACAGTCACTCTAACTTCATCCACGAAAAATGGCTAGATAAATACCATGAAATTTTTGAAATTCCCATGACCAGGTGGCACTGGAGAACCTTTGGATGTCCTATAGCTGATCATGAGTGTACCAGACAGTGCCTTGATTGACTGGGTTTCATGAAAATGGTGTAGAACAGAGATGCCAGTAAGTTGGAGCCTCCTGAGTAGTGGGCCTAGAGCAGTGGACTATAGGTTTTTTAATAAATACCTGTGATGGGATCACGTGGATCTGCCATTGGCTTCCAAAAGACTTGTGACTGACATGGTGCAGGAAGCAGACGCTTATATGGAAAGGCATCTTGTTATATTGAGAGGTTTCAGGGCAATGTTCAGAATCCTGTGGCTATAGTCAAGGGGAAAAGCTATGTGAGATAGACCCGTGTTTTGAACATTTTCCTGAAGACCCTGACCAACCACAAGTGACAGAACTCCCTCCAGCATTGTTTCCTTGTTGAACTCCTTGTATTTCATTAAGCCAATACCAAACTCCCAGTGCAGCAGTAAGAAACACCACGAAAATGGAGGATGACCAAATGTCTTCACAGACCACACGGGGACACTTAACTACCAGTGGCCACAGTTTACCCACAAAGAGAGAATTCAGAACTGCTGCCTCATGTTCACTAGAAAATAAAGAACCATTTACTCCAGGTTACAAAGATGCAGACACAGATTTGATGGTGTCACTACAAAGGTAACTAAATGTCCTGACAACTACATATATTTCATGTGCCCAACCTCAGAGGCAGTTTCTCAAGAAGTCTTTAGGCGAGCAGAGCTCCATGTTTGTGGAGTGTTTAACCTCTCCCTCACTTTTGGAAACTGTTCTACAACATCCAATGTTGTGACCTCCCGAGTTCACATATGTAATCACAGGTTTTCAAACTCCTTTCCACTAATTGTGTCTTACTTCGAGCGAAGTTAATGTCAAGGCATTGTTCTGGAGAGAGTGGCAGGATTTTTGTGTAGCACATATTTGCATACACATTAGATTCATTTTCCTATTTTCCATTTGAAATACTGATCCCTGACACTAACACATACCCTACTAGACTCTGACTACTAATCCTAATATAATGGATAAAAAGAAACCTAACAGAATAGAAATACAGGACTTTCATAGGAGTCATGGTGTATACTTGGATTTGCCTTCTGCTTTATCAAGGGTATGTGTTATAAATCTTGTCAAATTTTCATTGTAATATTTCTCCATGAGTTATATATATATATATATATATATATATATATATATATATATATATATACTCTCTAGATTTTTCAAAATATGAAATATATGTGTCTTATTAAACACTCCCTAAATTCATTCATGTTCTTGTATGTGGATTTATAATCAACTTTCACAAGATTATTCTCAGAAATATTAAATCACCTGAAATACGTATTTGTTTCCTAGTACTGAAAATTGACTTCAGTGAATGGTGCTTACAAATTCTAATATTTCTACAGTAAATAACCCAGTTTAACATCAATGGAAGTAGATTACTGTGGGACATGATGTGTATTTTAAAGGTCATTTTTATTCAACACTGGTACATTACTATTTGGATGTGTCTGAATGAGACTCTTGGCCTTGTGTGTAGCTGTGGATTAGATTCTCAATACCTGATGGATCTAAAAAAGATCCCATGTGTGCATCCAAAGCCAAAATTACAAAAAGATCAGTCATTGTGGATGAACTCTCGCCTTCCTTTGTAAGGTTCCTGACCTCCATCAAGTGAGAATAGGGATCCTTTGGGTCAAAAGAGTTCTTCAAACCACTGCAGAGGAGCTTGGGATTTCTCATGACTCCAAATCACATAAAGAATCCATACCTGAGAGTCAGTATGCCTCAAAGTGGAGAAGCAGAGCAGTATTAACAGCAGGCCTATATTATCACTTCTGATTCACAGGAAGGGTGTCCAGGCCACCATGACTTTAAAAAAATGAGGGGCAAGGGAGCTTATTTTGGACACTGTCTTGGGCTGTGCACCTCAGGGAAACCACCAGCGAGTGGTTATGATGTGTGTCTATATGGACGAAGATGAGGGCCATGTGGGAGTGTTTTGGTTTTAATTGTGGTCATTTGTGTGGCGTTTGGAAGAGATGACTGGGTCCACTTGCGTTTGAACTCAGGTGTTATTCCCCATAGAGACTGAGTTCTGGAACTGACCTCAGAGAAGTATTGCCATGAATTGTGTTGGGATTTCAGGAGGTCACGCATGAGAGTTGCCTTTGGAAACTGAGATCTAGGCCCAGGGTGGCTTTCCACAGAGCACTGGGAATCTCAGCCAGGATATCACATGATTTTATTCTGAAAGACTTGGCAGCCATAGTTGAGAGTCAAATCACACATGGACCTCACATTGTAGACCTCAATGTCCCTGGCTTCATGTGACTCTTTGGCCACTCTTTGAGATGTCTTGCCTGTGAGTGTTCTCCAGAGCTTTCATTGAAATCAGCTTCCTAACCATTAAATGGTTCCTGAATGAATTGAAACACACAGTGACTCCAACTTAAACCTTCTAAAATGGCTAGAAAAACACCATGGAATTATTAAAATTCCAATGACCAGGTGGAACTGGAGAACCTTTGGATGTTCTGTTGCTGATCAAGAGTTTACCATACAGTGCCTGAATTGACTGGATTTCATGAAAATGGTGTAAATGTAGATGCCAGTAAGTTGGAGCATGCTGAGTAGTGGGCCCAGAGCTGTGGTGTGAAGGTGTGTGAAAAAACATATGTGGTGGAGCCATGTGGTTCTGCCATTGACTTCCAAATGTCTTGTGGCTGACATGGTGCAGCCATCAGACCCTTATAGGTAAAAGCATCGTCTTATTTGGAGAGGTTTCAGGGCAATGTTCACAATCAGGTTGCTATGGTCAGAGGGGCAAGATATTTGGGATAGAAGACTGGTTGGTGCATTCTCCTGCAGACCCTGACCCAACACACGTGACAGAACTCCCTACAGCACTATATCCCAGTTGAACTCTTTGTATTTTGTGATGCAAATACCAAACTCCCAGTGGAGCAGCAAGAAACACCACAAAAAGTGGAGGATGACTAAATGGCTTCACAGTCCACTCGGGGAGACACTTAGCTTCCAGTGGCCACAATTTGCCTACAAAAAGAGAAATCACCATTACTGCCTGATGTTCAATGGAAAATAATAAACGAAATCCTCGAGGTCACATAGATGCAGACCCAGCTTTGATGGTCTCACTATAAATGAAGCTAAAGCTCCGCAAAACAACAAATATTTCAAGTGTCCAACCTCAGAGGCACTTTCTCAAGAAGTCTTTAGGCCACCAGAGTTCTATGTTTGTGGAGTGTTTACCCAGTAACTTACTTTTGGAAACTCCTCTACCACGTCGAAGGTTGTGAACTCCTGAGCATTTACCATTCCAGATATGTATTCACAGATTTTCTAACTCTTCCCTTCTAATTGTGTCTTACATGGGGCGAAGGTAATGTCAAAGAATTGTGCTGGATGAGAGTGGGAAGAGTTTTGTGTAGGACATATTTGCATACACATTGGATTCATTTTTTAATTTTCCATTCGAAATACTGAATCCCTGACACTAAACCATACCCTACTAGACTCTGACTACTAATCCTAATATGATGCAGAAAATTAACCCAAACAGAATAGAAATACAAGCAGTTCAGAGGAGGCATGGTGTATAGTTGGACTTGCTTTTTTGCATTATGTAGGGTAGGAGTTATAAATATATATTTTCTGATATCAATTCAATCCATTTTTAAAGTGGAACCAGTTATATTATTTATTCACAGTACCCCCAATACTAATTTATACATCTTCAAAATATTGCTCCCAGAAATGGTGGAAGAAATACTCAGGTCACCTGATCTACATATGCATCTTATCGCAGTAATATTCTGGACACAAAATGCAAAAGTCACACTTATGATTGTACCAATGCCTAAATGGAAAGTGAACATGAATTACTAAAAATATCCATGTCCAGGTTGCCTATTGCTCTCAAATATCAATCCTATAGGTGCCTACATATTTGTTTCTTCCTTAGAATATATACTCAACCTCAAAACTGTTGAAAATGTCTAATTTTTTCACTCACTTTATACTTTGCCTGATTTTCTGATGTCTCTATTGATATCTACTTTCCTACATATTTTCCCCAGTTCAACATTGTGACTGACCCTTCACATGTGCTGACATTGACATTCACTCTCTAACTGAAACCCTATTGCTAATGAACTTTGGTCAAAATCTTATACTCACTCTTTCTCCGAAACATACTGACTATCTTCCTGATCCTATCGACTATCCCTTTTTGAGTGAATGTTCTCTACTACATTGAATCATCCAAGGTACAAGGTCCTATGTCATTGTATATCAATTTTTCTGAAACATGTATGCAGAACGTATTTCAAAGCTACGTAGCCCAATCAATTGCCCAATGCACTTCTGAGGTTCAAATCTTACCTAGATTTCTGTTTTCATACTTATATTTCTCCTGTATATTCCTATAAATATTGCAGTTTCCCAATTCCATTATTCATGCTGCAGAATAATTCCTAACCCAAATCGAACCTGTTATTAACCCTAACCATACACTCTTGCCTCAATCTAACATTACAAAAGAGCAGGGACAGAGTTCATCTAAGAATTCAGGAATTTAGGGTATTTTCCAACTGTTGAGAACCTCAAAGTTCGATGCAGAAATGATGCCTGTAGAAGATATAGGCAGCTATGAAGGACCTGAGAGAGACAAAGCCATCTTCCATGGCAAACAACCTGGACATGACGAAGGAATGTGTATGCATCAGCCTCTCTTTTCTAAATGTAGAGAAGGTGGACCTAACCAGTCCTGCGTGGAGAGCTGTTCCCAGGTGCCTATTTTGATGTACCATTCTAACTATTCAAATTATCACAGGAAGTAGGGGCGGCCTCCATCTCATGGGACCCTTGGAAGCAAATGTTAGGATAAAGTTGTTGCCAAGGCAGTCATCTCATTCAGTTCCTGAAGGAAGTGACCTACCTAACTTTCTTGGTGACAGAACTCTCTGAAATTAGGATGCAAGAAGCCAGTCACTGAAGCCAGTCCCAGTCCCAGTCCCAGTGGACTCAATTGTTTGGATTTCCCAAGTACAGAGAAAGACCTTCTTGGTACATACTGAGGTGAGGATTGCCAAATGCCAGGGAAGCTCTGAAGAGGGGCCTTTTCTGAGAGAGCAGGTAGTGGCTAAACACTGGCTCCTCATTGCTTCACAGAGTTGGCCAAGGAGACAAGATCTGAGATAGGACAGTCCATTTTGAGGGGAACATAGTATGGCCCACCAATCAGAGGACACTCCGGATAGTCACAGACCTACTTTTGGGAAGGAGGTGCCTTTGTGGGTGTGGGTGTGAGTTTGTGGTTTTGTCTCATGTTCTAAGAATAGGTAGGAAAGGTGGTTGGTTTGTTTTGGAGTCGACTGTTTCTAGTAAGATTTTTAACAATGTGAGTGTTTCTATGTCTGTGTATGCACTGTGTCCGTGGTTTCAGAAATTAGAAAAGAGAATGCATCAATGGAGGTATCCTGTGTAGTAGAGAGCTTCCCAGCATTCATCCTTCCCAATTTATGAATGGACTGTGGCTTGCCATATGGATGGGAAACACCTACTAACTTCCTAAGTTCCTGTTTTCTTTCTGAATTCTGGCCACTCTCCAGAATAGGCTCATGGTTTTGTGTCCAAGACATGTACCACCTCCAAGCTCTGTGACATGGCCATGTTCTTAATAGCTGAAGGGAATGGGAACATCTCAGAAAACTCAGATATCAGTGTTACCAGTAAAGTCTCAGTGGAGAAACCCTACTTTGGTCCATTTGCTTAATTATGGTTCTGTTGCCTTGAATGTCAGGAAGGTCTTTGCCTAAAGGCCACCCCTTTTTGAAGAATGAAGAAACAGTTTTCAAATGGAAATGAATGGGCATCACCTGTGGCTCTTTACTTTATTGCTTTGGAAAGGGATGTGTCTTAATCAGACATTAGGCCCTGTTAGAGGCTGTGGCTAAGATTCTCAGCTCCTGATAGATCTAAAGAAGATCCCATGTGTGCATCCAAAACCAAAATGGCAAAAAGATCATTCATTGTGGATGAAGTCTCTTGCCTTCCTCTGTTAGGTTCCTGACGCCCATCAATTGAGAATAGGGATCATTTGGGTCAAATGAGTTCTTCAAAGTCCTGCAGAAGTACCTGGGTTCTCTCATGATACCAAATCACATAAAGAATCTATACCTGAGAGTCAGTAGGCCTCAAATCAGAGAAGCAGAGCAGTATTAATGGCAGGCTTATATGATCACTCCTTGTTCACAGGAAGGGTGTCCAGGTCACCCTGACTTTAGACAAATGAAAGGCAAGGGTGCATATTTTTGACACTGTCTTGGGCTGTGCCCCTCATGGAAACCTCCAGCCAGAGTTTATGATGAGTGTCTATATGGATGAAGATGAGGGCCATGTGAGAATGTTTTGGTTTTAATTATGGTCATTTGTGTTGTGGTTGGAAGAGATGACTGGGTCCACATGGGCTTGAACTATGGTGTGAATCCCCTCAGAGACTGAGTTCTGGAACTGACCTTATAAAAGTATTGCAATGAATTGTGGTGGGTAGGAGGCCACACACGAGAGTCGCCCTTGAAACCTGAGATCTACCACCAGGATAGCTTTCCACAGAGCACTGAGAATCTCAACAAGGATATCACTTGATTTTTATTCTGAAAAACTTGGCAGCCATAATTAAGAGTCAAAACACACATGGAACTCACATGTAGACCTCAATGGGCCTGGCTTCATGTGACTTTTTGGGCTCTCTTTGGGACGCCTTGTCAGTGAGAGATCCTCAGAGATTTCATTGAAATAAAATTCCTCAACATTTAATGGTTCCTGGATTAATGGAAACCCCAAAGTGCCTCCAACTTCATTCTTGAAAAATGGATAGGTAAATACCATGAAATTTTTGAAATTCCCAATGACCCGGTGGCACTGGAGAACCATTGGATGTCATATTGCTGATCATGAGTGTACCAGAACAGTGCCTTGATTGACTGGGTTTCATGAAAATGGTGTAGAACAGAGATGCCAGTAAGTTGGAGCCTGCTGAGTAGTTGGCCTAGAGTAGTGGTGTGCAGATGTGTGATAATACATCTGTGGTGTGGCCATGTGGATCTGTCATTGGCTTCCAAATGGCTTGTGACTGACTTGGTGCAGCCAGCAGACCGTTATATGAAAAGGCATCTTGTTATATGGTGAGGTTTCAGGGCAATATTCAGAATCAGGTTGCTATGGTAAAGGGAGCAAACAATGTGGGATAGAAATCTAGTGGGTGCATTCTCCTGCAGACCCTGACCCACTACACCTTACAGGACTCCCTCCAGCACTGTGCCCCAGTTGAACTCCTTGTATGTCGTGAAGCAAATAGAAAAAACCCAGTGCAGCAGCAAGAAACACCACGAAAATTGGAGGATTACCAAATGGCTTCACAGTCCACACGGGGAGACACTTAGGCTCCAGTGGCCACAGTATAGCTACAGAGAGAGATTTCAGCACTGCTGCCTCATGTTCATTGGAAAATAAGAAACCATGTCCTCTAGGTCACATAGATGCAGACACAGGTTTGATGGTCTCACTACAAATGAAGCTAAAGCTTCTGACAACAACATATATTTCAAGTGCCCAAACTCAGAGGCAGTTTCTCAAGAACTATTTAGGCCTGCAGATCTCCATGTTTGTGGAGTGTTTACACTGTCCCTTACTTTTGGAAACTCCTCTACCACCTCCAAGGTTGTGAACTCCTGAGCATTTTCCAATCCAGATATGTATTCACAGATTTTCTAACTCTTCTCCTCTAATTGTGTCTTACTAGGGGCGAAGGTAATGTAAAGGCATTGTTCTGAATGAGAGTGGGAATATTTTTTGTAGAACATATTTACATTCACATTGGAATCATTTTCCTATTTTCCATTTGAAATGCTGAATCCCTGACACTAACCCATACCCTACTAGACTCTGACTACTAATACTAATATAATGGAGAAAAATAACCTAAACAAAATAGATATAAAAGCCGTTCAGAGGAGGCATGGTGTATAGTTGGACTTGCCTTTCGCATAAAAAATGGTAGGTGTTATAAATCAAGTCATTTTTTAATTGATATAGTTATTCATGTGTTTTTAAAGTTAACAAATATGTGAATTCCTCTCTCCCATGCTATGTAGCCTATTTAGCAGATCTATTTTTATATGCACATGTAGAATCCTACCTGGTATCACACGTACATTCTTGTGAGGTGTCTGATTTGGTAGATACAAATTGTGAGAAGTGATCACTCCTCCTAAACCCTGTGGGATCTGAATATTCATCCTATTTGTGAGCTTCTAGTTGAACAATATTCTCCATAAGTCCATGTTCAATAAAATTAATATTTTTTGATCTGTGGATGATGTATATTTTGTGGTGAATTTCGATTGGTATATATATTTCTACTTTTAAATGTCTCTCTGTGTGTGTGTTTGTATATACACACTCTACATTTTTTAAAATATAAAATATATGTGTCATATTATACCCTCCCTAATTTCATTCATATTCATGTATGTGGATTTATAGTCAACATTTCACTAGATTTTTCTCAGAAATATTCATCTACCTGAAATACATATTTGTTTCCTAGTACTGAAAACTAACTTCAGTGAATGGTGCATAGAAATCCTAATATTTCTACAATAATTGACCCAGTTTCTCATCAATGAAAGTACATTCCTATGGGACATGATGGGTATTTTGATGTTCACTCTTATTCACCACTGGTATGTAACTATTTCTTCAGTTTATGCACATTATAGGATATATATTTCATCCAAAAGTTAGCAAAATTGTAGGCATTTGTTTCACTTTCTATCATTTTCTGCTTCAGTAAACATGTATTCCTCTATGTTTCTTGACTGGTCTTTTCATGAGACTTCTTTCCAAACACATTATTTTCGATTTCCATAATCACTTTTGAAGTAAAACTCACACACCCTTCATGATAAACCATAGCCGTAATATTACCATTAGATGTATTACTGGTTGGAATGAATGATTGTATATCAATATAAGATTTCTTATATATTTTCAGATATTAAATCAATCCATTATTTAAAGTCTAACCAGTTATATTATTTATTCACATTGTGGTCTATTCATGCATTATCTTTATATTCATAGACACAGTGTACACATCTTTGTAAACCCAATACTAATTTAAACGTCTTCAAATTAATGCTACCAGAAATGGTGGAAGAAATATTCATGTCACCTGATCTACATATACAGTTTATCAGAATAATATTCTGGACACAAAAATAAAAGTTCATCCTTATGTTTGTACCAAAGCCAAAAGGTAAAGTGAATATGGTTTACTAAAAGCATCCATGTCCAGGTTGCCTAATGCTCTCAAAATCAATCCTATTTGTGACAATATATTTGTTTCTTCCAAAGATTATATATTCAAAGTCAACCCTGTTGAAAATATCTAATCCTATCACTCACTTTATACTTTTCCTGATTTCATAATGTCTCTATTGATATCTGCTTTCCTACATAATTTCCCCAGTTCATCAATGTGACTGACTCTTCACATGTGCTGACATTTACATTCACATTCTAATCAAAACCCTATTGCTAAGAAACTTTTTTCCAAATCCTATACTCACTCTTCTTCCTAAACCTACTGACTATCTTCCTGATCATACCGATTATCTCTTTTTGACTCGATGTTCTCTTCTACATTGAATAATCCAAGGTACATGCTCTTATGCCATTGTATATTAATCTATCTGAGACATCTGTGCAGAACATAATTCAATGCTAAGTATCACAATCAAGGGCCCAATCCCATTCTGGGCTCCAAATCTTACTTAGATTTCTGTTTTCATACATATATTTCACCTATATATACTTATAAATGTTGCAAGTTCCAATATCATTATTTATCCAGCAGAATGATTCCTACACAAATCGAACATGATATTAACCCTATCCATACATTGTTCCCTCAATCTAACTTTACAGAAGAGCAGGGACAGAGTTGGTTTTACAATACAGGAATGTAGGCGACCTTCAACCCGCTGAGAACCTCAAAGGTCCATTGAGAAATGATCCCTGGAGAAGATGTAGGCAGCTATGAAGGACCTGAGAGAGCAAAAGTCATCTTCCCTGGCAAACAACCTGGTCAGGATGAAGGGTTGTTTCTGAATCAGCCTCTCTCTTCTTAATGTATAGAAGATGAACCAAACCAGGCTGGTGTGGAGAGCTGTTCCCGGGTGCCTATGGTTGATATACCATTCTGACTTGTGATCGTGTCACAGGAATTAGGGGCCGCCTCCATCTCATGGTTGCCTTGGAAACAACTGTTAGGACAAAGAGTGCTGGGAGCCATTAGCCAAGTAGGTATGACAATTTCCTTGCCAGCATACCCCATGTTGCTTAGTGGAAGGACTCCTGGAAATAGGACATTTTGCAGTGACATTGCATCTAAGGTGACCTTGCTCAAGGACCAGGACGGATCCGGGTTTAGGTTGTTCCCGGTTTAGGATAATCTGGGTTTAAGGCCTACTGGTTTATTACTATCCGGGTTTAGGCTGGTTCCAGGTTTAAGGTTATTCCTGCTGGGAATATGCCATATCCTGCTGCCTGAGTTCCCCTTGAGTTCTCACAGGATTCAGACAGTATTTTTGGGAGACAGAAGCCCAGTGGGGGTGGATTTGGGCAGAGAACGTGGATTTCCCCAGAACGTGGTTTTAGACGGCTGGTGTGAGTTCAAAAATAAAGAGTTGCTGTTTGAATCCACAAGCTGTGTGGTGGCTCGTGATTTTGTGCCCAGCCAGACTGTGGCATTTGGTGGCCCATATGGGAAATGTCTGAAACTTGGAGGTAAGTGAAATTGCTCTCCCCTGAGGGAAGGCGAGAGAATGGGTGATCAATTCAAAAAACAATGTGTTCCTGTTTTGATTTATTTTGTTTTTGTTTCAAGCTGCCTATTCCTAGAAATTTCTCAGGCAAACTGGGAAAAATGGTTGGCTAAAGGTTTGAAGTTTGTCAGCCCTGAGGAAGAGAAAACGATTTTTTATTCCGTTTTTGTTTCATTCAGTTTTGGTTTTGTTTTATTTTATCTTATTTGGTTGCGTTATCTTTATAGTAGATTAGAAATTAGTAAAAAACAAACCAAAAAGATGTTAAGTAAATTGTTAGATGTTCAGACCATGGAGAAAGATATTTTAGATCAAGCAAAAGAGAAGGTCTCTCGAGCTAGTCAGATAGTGGAAGAAAATTTAAAGGAAAAGGGGTTGTTACGAAAAAGGCCACAACAGGAGGCTGTTACTAACTCCGTTTTATCACCAGAGGGCATAATTCAACCAACAGCCCCACCGATGGAGACAGCTGAGTGGCCCTCAAACCCCGTAGTTGATAAATGGGATCCTGAGACAGGACCTCAAAGATTAGCATGCCCTCTACTTGAACAGGTAGGAGGGCAGTGAATTTATGGTGCTTTAGGTTCTAAAACAGTGAAGCAGTTAAAGGAGGCTGTAACAACCTATGGTCCCCAAGCTCCCTTCACGGTAAGCATGGTCGAGTCCATTACTAACTTGGACATGACACCAGCAGATTGGGCTAGCATGTGTAAATCTGTACTAAATGGAGGATAATATTTGTTATGGAAAGTTGCCAATGAGGAATTTTGTGCAGAGACAGCAAGGCAAAATGCAGCAGCCGGTTACCCTCAAAGAAATCTAGATATGTTGTTAGGAAAAGGACCTTATGAGGGTCAACAGCAATAAATTGAATATGATCTTGCTATATATGCACAAATAGCTACAGACGCAGTTAGGGCACGGAAGACTTTAGAAGGACAAGGAGATTTACAAGGTCAGCTATCTAAGGTAATACAGAGACCTAATGAACCTTACGCTGACTTTGTAGATAGGCTAATTCAAACGGCTCCCAAAATTTTTGGGGATACAAAACAAGCAATGCCATTAATAAAACAACTGGCTTATGACCAAGCAAATTGTTTCTACAGAGAGGTTATTTGACCATGGAGACATGAAGATTTAAACACATATATTAAATTATGTAGAGATATTAATGAACAAGGGCAAGTCTTGGCAGCTACAGTACAACAGGCTTTAGATTCCAGGCCTAAAACATGCTACAATTGTGAACAAACAGGACATTTTAAAAGGAATTGCCCCATAGCAGGAGGGTTTAACAAAAGTAGGTACCAAAGAAATAGAATACCTGGTATTTTCCCACGATGCCGTAGAAGGAGACATTGGGCTAATGAATGCCATTCTCAAACCACCATTGAGGGTACTCCCTTATCAAAAAACGGATATTGTGGAGAAAGGCATCAGGCTCCATTGCCAAAAACGGACAGGGGGGCCCAATGCTCTGGGGCCCACAACCACAAATCTACGGGGCAGTGGAGGAACCCAGCAACACCATCAGGGTAGTGCCCAGGACACATTGTCTATTAAATCCCTCATCAGACAAACCTGAGGGAGCGCAGGGTTGGACATCTGTTCCTCCGCCAGATCAGTACTAACTCCAGAGATGGGAGTTCAAATCATTCCCACAGAAGTAAAAGGACCTCCTCCCCAAGTAATTGTAGGCTAATTATTGGGACGTAGATCATCTACATTAAAAAGGCTTTTGATAAGTCCTGGGGTAATTGATTCCGATTATGTAGGTGAAATAAATATTATAGCTAGTTTTCTAAGAGGTATATCAGTAATTTCACCTGGAGATAGAATAGCACATTTCTTAATAATACCCAACCTACATAATAAATTTCCTAGTCGTAGTGTAGAAAGAGGTTCCAGGAGATTAGGCTCCACAGGTGTAGATTGGGCTATGTTGTCTTTAAATTTAGATGTTTGTCCAATGCTAAAACTAAATATTCAAGGACATGAGTTTAATGGGCTACTGGACACAGGTGCTGACCTTAGCATCATATCTCGTAAAGAATGGCCAAATATTGGCCATTACAACAAGCCACTCAAACGCTTCGAGGCCTAGGTGTGGCGTCTAATCCCCATAGAAGTTCTATGATACTAGATTGAAAGGATCCTGAAAGATGTGAAGGAACTATACAGCCATATGTATTAGATCATCTTCCTATAAATTTATGGGGACAAGATGACCTAGATCAATTAGGTTTGTCATTAACAAATAACATCAATCCTAATTCACCCACTACTAGGGCTAGACAAGGCTTTAGGAAAGAAAAAATATTAGGAAAACAAGGGCAATGTATAGCAACACCAATACAAATAGATCAAGGAACAGACAGACATGGGTTGCATTTTCAGAAAGGGCCACTGAGACAATCAAATTAGTTGGAAATCAGAAAGACCAGTGTGGGTTCCTCTGTGGCCCCTCACTAAAAAAAAAGATACAAGTACCCCATGATCTGGTCAAACAACAGTTAGCGGAAGGACATATACAACCCTCCATAACTCCCCATAATACTCACATTTTTGTCATCAAAAAGAAATCTGGTAAATGGAGATTATTGCAAGATTTAAGAGCCATTAATAATGAAATGGTTATTATGGGACCCGCTCAATCAGGGATTCCTCAATTGCCTCCTTTGCCAAAAACCTGGCATGTTTTAGCTATAGATATTACAGATTGTTTTCTTTTCAATTCCAATTCATCCCGAGGATAGTGCACGTTTTGCATTTACTATCCCTGCATTAAATCATGAAGGTCCTGATCAGAGATATGAATGGAAAGTACTCCCTCAAGGGATGGGTAACAGTCAAACTATGTGTCAAATATATGTTAACAAAGCAATCCAGCCACCATATTTCACTATATGGATGATGTATTATTGGCACATAAAGATAAAAACATATTGCTGAAATGTTATGCCACACTTACAAACTTATTAAAAAATTATAATCTAGAGATAGCAATAGATAAAGTAGAATTAAATTTTCCAATTAATTATTTAGGAGTTCTATTATCCTCAACCATGGTCCATCCACCAAAAATTTAAATACGAGTAGATCAACTCAAATCACTTAATGACTTTCAAAAGTTATTGGGAGACATGAATTGGATAAAGCCTTATCTAGGTATACCAACAGGAGAGTTGGGACGTTTATTTGATATTCTAAAGGTCCATCAGATCCAAATTCACCCAGCGTGTTAACTCCTAAAGCAAGAAAGGCATTAAAAATTATTGAAACATATATGGAAAATATGCATTTGGATAGAATTGATATAAGTTTGCTTTGTTATTTATTGTATAACCAACAAAAAATATTCCTACAGAAGTGTTTTGGCAAGAAGTTCCATTATTTTGGATACATTTATCTTATTCTCCTAACACTCTTCTTACTAGGTATCCTGTGGCTGTAGGACAATTAACACTCAAAGAATAAAAGAAGCGAAGGGAGTGTTTGGAATTTCTCCCAATAAAATTATTACTCAATATACTATGGATCAAACTGATGAGTTAGCTAATGAGTTAAATACTTGGGCAATAATCATGTGTAAATCTAATGTTACATTTGATAATAATTTACCACCTAATCCTTTGTTGTCTTTTTGGTCTAAGCATCCTATAGTTTTTCCTAAAATTACAAGAAAATTATACTCACTGATGGGTCTAATAATGGTACAGCAGCAGTAGTTACCCCAGATCAAACTTTTACGTTTTTAGTACCCAAACAATCAGCTCAAAAGGTAGAGCTTGATGCAGATTTACAAGCTTTTGTGATGTTTAAAGATTCTGTATTTAATTTTGTTTCTGATAGTCAGTATGTAGTTAATGCTATAGTATCTCTTAAACATGCTGGTAGGATTTCCCCTTCTTCTACTGTTTTCTCTTTGTTTTCCACTATACCAAGTCTAATCTGGGACAGAAAAGATCCATTCTTTATAGGACATATTAGGGCACATACAGGATTGCTGGAGACCTTAGTTTAGACAATGATTTAGCAGATAAAACTACACATGACATACATATTTTCTCTACATTTGAAGAAGCTACAAATTTTCAAAAAAGGTTTTATGTTAATGCTAATACTTTACAAAAGCGTTTTAAAATAACTAAGGAACAAGCCAGACATATAATAAAACAATGTCAAAATTGTGTGACATTGTTACCACAAGTTAATCTTGGAGTCAATCCTAGAGAACTGATACCTAACCATATTTGGCAGATGGAATGTCACAAACTTGCCAAATATGAATAATTAAAATATTTACACCTTACAGTTGATACTTCTTCTGGATTTTTGATGGGCTCCCTTCATGCTGGAAAAAAAAATAAAGATGCTATAGCTCATTGCTTACAAAATTTTGCCACTGTGGCCGTTTCTAAACAGTTAAAAATAGATAATGGTCCTGGCTATACCTCTACCTCTTTTAAACAATTTTGCTCATCATTTGGCATTACTCATATAACAGGAATCCCATACAATCCACAGGGACAAGACATAGTTGAAAGAGCTCATCAAACTATTAAAACGTACTTATTAAAACAAAAAAGAGGGAATTGGAAGGGGGTATATATCCCCCAAAGATAAACTTAAAAAAACACTTTTTACTCTAAAATTTTTGGATTTGGATTCATCAGGACTTAGTGCTGTGGAAAGGCATATGTATCCAAAAAATGTACATAAGCCTAAAGTACTTTGGAAAGATATTCTAACAGGACAATGGAAAGGTCCTGAGACAGTGATTGTCTGGAGTCGGTGGTCTGTTTGTGTTTTTCCACAGGGAGAACAGCAGCGGATTTGTATTCCACAGAGATTAACTAAAACAATTTCTACAGATCAAAAAGAAAATGATTTGACTCAAATCCATAACAGCTGATATCCAGAACTCCAGCTTGGCCATTCTTACATCGGCAACAGTGATTAACCAGGATGCTTTGTTCAATAGCTATTTTATTATTGCATTTTTCCACATCGTAAGGTTCTATTTTTTATTTTTTGCGCTCATACAAGCCTAGGTTAATGTTTTTCTGATCAGTTTTATTTTTTGACTGTGGAGTTTTTAAACATTGCAATGGAGATTTCACCTAGGTAAAGCTACAAGGCCTTTACTATTTTCTTATGTGTTGTATGTTTGTTTGCACGCTTGTGTTTTGTGTTGTATGTCTGTATGTGCGTATGTCCATATTTCTTAC